>NW_023665762.1:69532-75899 GCF_001649575.2 Kryptolebias marmoratus | reverse complement strand
TCATCAGTATAGTAACACTGCTACACTTTTCATTTTTTTATTTGTAAAAACATTTATCATATTCTTTCCATTTCACTGTTCGGATGTATCACCCAGTATCTCAGTACAGTAGTTTGAAGTTTGTGGTTGGAATGTGTGAACGTTCAGAGGTTATTTCTGAAGGCACTGGAGCACAGATCTTTATGTCCTTTTTATTTCTTTCCCTGCGTGAAAATCTCATGAGATTAACTGTAGGAGTGCAGATGGAGAACATCAGTGTGTCACTAATAAACAACCACATCATGGAAACAATTAGATGTTCTGTTAGAAGAGCTGAAAATGCAGAAAATCTTTGTGAGCCTCTTTTACAATAAGGAACCCTTATAAATGACCAATTATTGCAGTTATTAATTAGCTGTAAACAGTTAATAGATCAAGTATTGGCACTTACAGTGTATTAGTTAAAAATAATTCCTTTCTAGCCAAATATTGAGCCAACATTTACCTGTACTCTGTATTCTCACTGTTTACCTGAATTCTTCATCATTTACTTTTAGTATTTACAAAATCAAACAGTCGCCTGGATATGAGCTAAGCTAAGTGCCGAACAGTTATCGGTACCTGAAAGAATCTAAAGTGCAGCACATGAGCTTGTTAAAGTCAACCTGTTTTAGTACATGAGCAGTGTTTATAAATGCAGTTATTAAAGCATTAATAAATCTGCTATAAAAGTACCCTTATTGTCTTTAAAATGAGGATGGAGTCATGAGACTTTCTGATAGGTTTTTTAATTGACAGATGGAAAACTAATTTCTCTTTTTCCTCCATTTTAAGGAGGACTTTAAGGAAATAAATCTGGTCTCACAGTGGCACAGTGGAGCAGTGGTTAGATGCATCAGAAAATAAATTCATATCACACAGGTAGTCTTTATTTTCTTTCTTTATTTATTTGTTTTCTTTTTTGTACTAGATTATTGCAATCTGCTTAATTCACATTTAAAAAGCAGTCATTGACCTGACGTACTGAAACTGATGATATTTATTTTTTTACAATAAGCGTTACAGGCCCCATGACTGAAAAACCCAACCAAAAAAATGAAAAAGATCTGTATGTTTTCTGCACTTTATTCTGATGTCTTTTTCATAGTAATTACAAAAAGGAAAATATATATATATAACAATCATAAAAAGGATAGCTTGGAGGAAAGCATTTAGGAATTTTACAACTGGCAAACAGTCACAACACAGCACAAGTACCTACTTACTGCAAGAAATAAAAAACAAAGAAATAAAGTCAATAAGGGTACATGGAATAACGGAAAAAAGGAACACCTATGAATACAAGAAGTAGAAAGAAAATCTCTAAACAATCTTGTTTCTTGCTTTTTTTCTTTTGTGTTTGTTAGAAAAAAAAGAAAGCCTGACATGAGGGGGAAGGACAATAAAAATACTGCACGTACAATACCTTTCCTGGCCCTTCATCCCGCTCTTACACTTTTCTTTATTTAATAGCAGATCCCATTAATATTCCTTCCCCCGCTGCTCCTAATAGCCGCGCCCAGCGGCGCCATCGTTACACTTTTACATGTGAGGAGCAAATGACACTTTGATTGGCTGCGATGTGGAGATGGGGGTCCCCTGCCGGCTCTGGGTCGGGGGCGCGGCTGAGCTGAGAGATCCTGCCGGGCCTCGGTCTCACTGCGCGTGCTGACTCAGTGTGTGGTTCTGCAGGGAGAGAGGAGGGAGGGGGGGAGAAAGGCAGAACGAGTCAGAACACATGATGAGAGAAATAATGGGCTGCCCCCCACCCCACCTACACACACACACACCTCCCACAGAACCAACACTTTCTGCTTTAGACAGTTTCTGATGAAAGACGAGACAAAAAAAAAACAGAAACAAAGAAAAGAAACAAGTCGATAATAAACTGCAGCCAGAACCTTCTGATGTGTTACTGCAAACTAAAAACACTTTTTATACACACACACACGCACGCACACGCACACGCACGCACGCACACACACACACACACACACATAGATTTGAATGGGAATTTAAAGATCTGACTTCGATTTCACACTAATTTCCTACAGATCCGCCTGATCTCACTGCAGATGTGAAACAAACTCTTTGTTCCTCAGATAATGTGGTAGCTGTGGTGCAGTGGTAGGGCAGAAAAGTCACAGGTTCAATTCTTAGCCATGCCTGCATGTTGTGGTGTCCTTGAGCAAAACGCCTAATAATCCCTAACCTCTCCCCCGTTGCTTAAATAGCTGTGTGTACCTCACATGTGTCATGGGTCAGATGCAGAGAACAAATGTCATCACTGCCTGGGAACACACAATGATAGCTACATGTAGCGCTTATCGTACACTGCCTGGCCAAAAAGAAGTCACCACCTGGATTTAACTAAGCCTCCTGTTGGATAATTACTGCATGGGTGATCATGTTTCAGCTGGCAACAAGTTATTTAAGCCCAACTGGTGCAATGAGCTGCTTCTCAGTTCTTAAACAACCATGTTGAAAGACACATCCTGTGGTCGTGGAAAAGATGTCAGTCTGTTTGAGAAGGGTCAGATCATTGGCATCAAGCAGAGAAAACATCTAAGGAGATTTCAGAAACTACTAAAACTGGGTTAAGAACTGTCCAACACATTATTAAAAACTGGAAGGATAGTGGGGACCCATCGTCTTCGAGGTAGAAATGTGGCCGGAAAAAAATCCTGAATGATCGGGATCAGGGATCAATAAACATTTGGTGAAATCAAATCAAAGAAAAACAACAGTAGAACTCCAGGCTACGTTTAATAGTGAAAGTAAGAACATTTCCACACAATGTGAAGGGAGCTGAAGGGATTGGGACTGAACAGCTGTGTAGCCTTAAGAAAACCACTAATCAGTGAGGCTAACTGGAAAAAAGGCTTCAGTTTGCTGCGGAGCATAAAGATGGACTCTGGAGCAATGGAAGAAGGTCATGTGGTCTGATGAGTCCAGATTGACCCTGTTCCAGAGTGATGGGCTCAGCAGGGTAAGAAGACAGGCAGGTGAAGTGTTGCCTACTGTCCAAGCCTGTGGGGGCAGTGCTATGATCTGGGGTTGCTGCAGTTGGTCAGGTCCAGGTTCAGCAACAGGATGAGCTCAAAGAATGAGGTCAAAGGTCAACTGACTACCTGAATATACTGAAGGACCAGGTTATTCCATCAATGGATGTTTTCTGCCCTGATGGCACAGACATATTCCAAGATGACAATGCCAGGATTCATCGGGCTTTAATTGTGAAAGAGTGGTTCAGGGAGCGAGAGACGAAAGGTAACATTGCAGATGTCCGGGACAGCTACAAGTACCTTGGAATACTGCAGACAAATAGCAATCAGGGTGAGGTCGCAAGGAAGTTGGATGGTGAATTGTTTCCCCAGACATTACAATGTTTTTCTGTTTGGTGAATCATTTTCCTGGACAGACTATCTCTCTCAGTGAAACGTTTTCTATCTTTTTCTTTCTGTCACATAAAAACATGAATTCCCTCAGAAATGTTCCTCTGTCATCCAGCGTCCTCACAAACACAGATGAGCTTCCCAATCATCTCCACCCACTAAAAGCAGCTTTTTCAGATTAATCACTGTCTCTTGCAGATAGGTCTCTCTATGGCAAGAAAAAAGGGCCAAACTAAGAAAGAGAGGATGGGAGAAGGGAAAAGAGGAGAGGATAGGGGGATGAACAGAGGATGGGTGGATGGGGACCTGAATGGGAAGGATTATACGTGGTTTGGGGTTGATAAAGACTTATTTGTCATTCTGTGGTGCTTATCTTGCTGCGCATGTTTTGTTAAAGCCCTTTGGTGTTTGTGTTTATGGCGAGGCTTTAGAGGCCAAGCTCGCCAGTCCAGAGGAGAGGAAAGAGTATTAAAGCCAACGCTGGAGAGCCACATGCAGGCTTTCACAGAAACACATGAACAAATGAAGAAAATAACAAACAGATTCTCTGGTTCCCCGTGTGTTAAAGTGGAGGGGAACTCACTGGGGGCCACTGACCCCATTATGATCGAAACCCCTCCTCTCCATATTGTTCACTCATCCTTCTGATCTCCAGCTTTCAGTGGTTCCTCTCATTGCCAGAAGAGGTCAGACTCATTCCTCTTTATCTGATCATGAAGCGAGGAGGCCAGAACAGACTAACCGCCTAAATCCTCTTCAAACACACTCACTTCGAGTGAGACCTCCAAAGCTGAGGCCAAACGTGAAAGCACCGACTCAGAAAGACTGCAGGAAGGAAGTGTTTGTTTTCCACTGGAAGAATCTGTAGATGGAGGAATGAAGAGGAAGGGCAGAGGAGGAGGAGAAAGGGTAAAGCAGGAGAGATGAAGAAACACCAACACCTCCTCTTCATTTACACTGTTGTTGTCTGAAATCAGTCAGAAGACGTGTGTATCACAGTGTGATGAATACATTTGACTAAAACGGTACAAAAGGAGGCTTATTAGAAAATAAAAGCCTTGGAACAAAGTAAAGAATAATAGAAACACCTTCAAGAGTTAGGGATTTTAAAAATGTCCCTAGTTAGTTTACAATCATTTCCACTTTTATTTACGGTAATTATCAGAAAATTCTTCTATTTGTATTTTTTGTTTTTCATTTTTGTGGAAAAAAACGCTGCTTGAGTTCATAAAAGTTTTATTAAAATCAGCATTTCACACTCTGATGTCACCTTAATTTATTTACAGCAAACAAATGGTACTTTTAACTGACAAATTAAAAAAAAAATCACACTTTTACTCTGTGATGTTAAAGATAAAAATACAAAATAAAAAGATAACAAATTATCTTCTGCTGAACTTTTAAACCACATTTAATAAATGAACAAAAACACGAAGCCTGCGTTGATTTCTGTTTTCTTCAAACAGCAGAGAAAAAAAAGCCAGAGCAGACCAGCTGATGAGGATGTCTGTGTCTGTGTGTGTGTGTGTCTGTGTGTGTGTGTGTGTGTGTGCGTGTGTGTGTGGTGACTGTCATTGTTTTTCCTAAACTGCTTATAGAGCGAAGCTAAAGCCTGCAGAGCCTCAGACTCCTGGGAAATATGGCCCTGTCGCATTCCCCACAGCAAAACACACACACACACACACATCGTCTCGTGGGGAAAGGATGGAGGAGGATGACAGAAGAAAGCAAAAGATAAAAATAAGAGAAAATCTAATTTGCTTTGTCCTGCTTCTCTCTGCCGGCTGTTATCATCATCACCTTTAATATGCACGAGTGTGTGTGTGTGTGTGTGTGTGTGTGTGTGTGTGTACGGTCAGTGAGCTGTCTGCTAAGGCTGCTCGACAGGTATTGGTTTGCACGAGGACATGATCCGTGCACAGTCTGCTGCTGTGTGATGATGTAACCGAACCTTCGAATTACAGGAGCCAAGTCTGTTTTTGAAGCAGGAAGAGTGAGCCATGTTTTGGACTGAAGGTGTGTGTGTGTGTGTGTGTGTGTGTGTGTGTGTGTGTTGAAGCTAGGCTTAGTATTTCAAGTATTTGTCGCTCAGAGTTGGACCTCTTCCAGCAGCATGGCTCTGTCTGTGTGTTTGTGTGTCTGGGACCGGCAGATGGACGGTCTCAGTTCTCTTCCTCTGCTCCCTGGCTCGTCCTTAGCCCCACCCGTCCAGGACAGGATACTGCCTCAGGAGCAGATCAAAAATAAACGCGCTCCTGCCCTCGACATCCCTCCGAGACGGATTCCCTGTTTCCCTCAGAGTCCAGTATTTGTTTCCAACATTTTACATTTTTCTTCCATTGTAAAAAAGAAAGAATAAATTCTTTCTGTAAAACTTCCCTTAGAGTCTTCTCTCTCCAGCCAATCACAGAGCAACCCTCTCAGGCCACATCCTATCCCTCCCACTGGGGACTTCCCCTCTCCTGCTGCTACTGGACCATCCAGCCAGGTTCGGACCGGTAAACAACCCAAAATACACTCCCACAGCATGAAGGGAACAAGCAAACAAAACACTTCAGAATCTCCAGCAGATCTGCTCCCTGCTGAATGCTGTCACAAAAACCAGGAAGTGACCTCACCTCCGGCACAAATAAATCATTTACCCCGTTCAGCGTAACATGGTTGGCACGCCGCATCAGGAGAAAGACTCTGAACTGAGTTTCAGAGCAGACCAATGTGTTGCAAAAAGACAAAAAGATTCACCAGTGGTGGCTACAGATGAACACATGAATGTGCAGACATGATCTCCAGCCAACAAACACGCGTGTTTACGATGCAGCAGAGCGTACCGGCTTTCCGTGTCACTGTCACATAACTGAACACAGCCAATTCCCCCAGAGGCCGGCTTATTTATTCACTCATTATCATCCGCTCCAAACTGGCAGAAAAAGACGAGAGCAGGTAAACTAGATAGC
>NW_023665762.1:68366-69432 GCF_001649575.2 Kryptolebias marmoratus | reverse complement strand
TGTGTGTGTGTGTGTGTGTAGAGGCGGTGGAAGATGATGTGGTGCATGTTGTGTGTGTGTGTTTGCAGATAAGTCCATGAATCACGTCACAGAGGCCGTTGTCTCTGATAATGTGATGGAATGTTTATCAGCCAGCCCAGAGCAGATCCACAGATGTCCTTAGGCAGGAGGGGCAGAGCATCTTGTTTACATAAAATCCAGGAGGAATTGAAGATAGCTGACCAAGGTCAGCCTAGGGGAGCCAGATTCACAAACAAACAGTAATTGTAAGGTCCAACTTGGTGACAAAAAGACTCGAGAGACAACAGGATAAGGTTAGTGCTTTTATTTACCTTGTTAGGACAGGGACCGGGCCGGATCTGGAAGGAAAATGGAGGCTGAGTAAACGGAGGTGCCAGCAGGGAGTAAATTCTTTCAGTAGGTGAATTGTTCTGGTCTTACTGGTAGAGGAGGCGAGCTCTGCACAGAGGAGGAAGGTGAAGGTAATCGGAGGTGAGTATTTACAGATGGCTGTTTCCAGCGTAGTGGATTCCAGACACAGAGGTGAGTATTTACAGGTGTACGTTCCACAGGTAGGTGGGGTTCCGGATGGAGGCAGACAGGCACAGCACAGATCAGGTCAGGTGAGAGGCTCAGGGGGAAACTGCTTCGATGAAGGCAGCGAGACGCACAGATCAGGTAAGCTCCAGGAACTCCGGGTGAATCTCATCCACCCCCGGAGCCCTGCCACCGAGGAGCTTTTTAACCACCTCGGTGACCTCAGCACCGGAGATTGGAGAGCCCGACCCAAAGTCCCCAGGCTCTGTCTCCTGAATGGAAGACGTGCCGGTAGGATTAAGGAGGTCTTCGAAGTATTCGGCCCACCGACCCACAACGTCCCGAGTCGAGGTCAGAAGCACACCACACTCACTATAAACAGTGTTGGTGCTGCACTGCTTTCCCCTCCTGAGACGCCGTATGGTGGACCAGAATCGCCTTGAAGCCGTACGGAAGTCTTTTTCCATGGCCTCTCCAAACTCCTCCCATGCCCGAGTTTTTGCCTCAGCGACCACCCGAGCCGCACGCC
>NW_023665762.1:65124-66887 GCF_001649575.2 Kryptolebias marmoratus | reverse complement strand
CCTCCTCCGTCACTCTTTTGCCCTCCTTGCCACGCCCATCTCCACCTGTCCGCAATCATCTCCACTCACCTGTTTCCACTTCCCTCGTTACCCTCAGTACTCAAATACCCGGTCATTTCTCCCACTAGTCGCTGGTTCATTGTTTTTTGTTTACCGTTTGCTGCTGTGCTCCGTACCTTGTCTCCTTGTTGTTCTGCCCACCGTGTTTTGGATTTTTGTTCTTTTGAGTTGCTGCCTCGGCAGCTTTTGTTTTGTTTATTTTCCATATTTAATAAATTAGTTTATTTTGCAATGAGTCTGCGCTCAGGGTTCCTTTCTGTTTTCCACACACCTGACAGAATGAACCAGCCAAACTCAAACCCTGCAGACTCCTTTGTCTGCGTTATCCTCACTGCAGAGGAGAAGAACAGGATCTTGGCCGCGTTACGGGAGGAGCACCCGCTCGCCTGCCTGGATGGTCCTTGGCCTCCTGCGGAAATTCCTCCCCGGACCCGTGGCCGCCGTCGCCGGAAAAGAGCACTGGTTGCAGCAACGACCACCTCTCCGGTAGGATGGACCGCCGCCACCACAGCTTCTCCGTTGGGTCGGACCACCACCACGGCTTCTCTGGTGGGTCGGACCGCCGCCGCCACAGCTCCTCTGGTGGGTCGGACCGCCGCCACCACGGCTTCTCCGGGGAAACGGACCGTCGTTTATCCTCCTGCTTTCGAGAGGTTCGCGTACAGCGACACACCCACAGCCTCTTCAGCCCGCCTTCTGGTTTCCCCCGATCGGTGCCACTTTGCTGCCAATATAAAAGCCTCAGAACTTCCACCCACTGAACTTGTGGACATTTCTTCGCAAATAAATAGACTTATCTCATCTACAGCCATAAATACAGATCCCAAACACAACCTAGTCGCTTTTTCCCTCATTGAAAAGATTCTTTTGTCCCGTCCTGGTCTTCTCAGTTTGGCTCACTTCTCCCACATCTACACCACAGTAAATCAGTTAAAAGGACATTTGAATAATCCATCCACCAGCCTTCATCCACCTTCACCCCCAGCTCACCAGGCACCCCGATCATCCTGTTACCCTTCAGTCTTGCCTTCAGTTCCGCCTGCAGAGTCTCCAGACCCGCCTGTGGTGTCTCAAGACCCGCCTGCAGTGCCTCCAAATCCGTCTGCAGTGCCTCCAGACCTGCTTGCAGTGCCTCCAGACCCCTCTGACGAGCCCTCTGAGCTTCCTGCGCCCTCTGCCGAGCCCTCTGAGCTTCCTGCGCCCTCTGCCGAGCCCTCTGAGCTTCCTGCACCCTCTTCCGAGCCCTGGGACCTCTCTGTGCCCTCTGCCGAGCCCTGGGACCTCTCTGTGCCCTCTGCCGAGCTCTGGGACCTCTCTGTGCCTTCTCTGCCAGTCAGCGTTTCTGAGGGGGACGGCGACGCCTCTCTGCCGGTCAGCGTTCCTGAGGGGGACGTCGACGCCTCTCTGCCGCTCAGTGTCTCAGTGGGGATCGGCCGAGATGACGTCCCACCTGCCCGAGACAACGCTCCACCATCCTGTGTCTCTGTGGGGGTTGGCCGAGACGGCGCTCCACCATCCTGTGTCTCCGTTGGGATCGGCCGAGACGACGCTCCACCATCCTGTGTTTCTGTGGGGGTCGGCCGAGACGACGCTCCACCATCCTGTGTTTCTGTGGGGGTCGGCCGAGACGACGCTCCACCATCCTGTGTTTCTGTAGGGGTCGACTGAGACGACGCTCCACCATCCTGTGTCTCCGTGGGGGT
>NW_023665762.1:62398-64023 GCF_001649575.2 Kryptolebias marmoratus | reverse complement strand
TGGTGTCCGATCTGTCTTCTTAACAATGACTATAAAATACTAGCTTGAATGTTGAAAATGTTCTTAACTTTATAACTGATGAAACTCAAAGTGGTTTAATGACACAAAGACATAAAGCTACCAACATCAGGCTGGTGTTAGATCTTACTGAGCCTGCAGATTTGTGCAGTGAAGACAGTCTTATATTATTTCTAGATTTCTGTAAAGCTTTCCACACCTTTGAACACAACTTTATTTTTCAAGCATTAATTTGGTTTTGGCCCTAACCTTTGTGCTGCAGTCAAAACCATGTAGAAATATGTTAATTACTCAATCAGACTTCATACAGGTACTTCTCCCAGATTTGACCTAAAGCGAGGCGTCAGACAAGCTCTCCTGGTCTCCCCGTTCCTCTTCTTGATCTGTACTCACTTATTTCAGATTTCATTAAACTCAACCATCTCAAAGGCATCACTGTTGCTGAAAAGGAGATTATAATCAGTGAACGAGCCGATGATACCACTTTATTTTTAAAAGACGCTTCTCAGGTTTCTTTAGCCATTACTATAGTTGAGAACCTCTGGACTTTACCTTACCTTTAATAAATGTGAATTATTAGCCCTAAAAAGCTGTAACACGTCCTGCATTCATAATATTCCTGTTAAAGACTCACCTATCTTGGTATAATGATTAACAAATATCAAAATACTAGATGTGCTCTGACCTTTAACCCCATGAGAGGAAATGTCCTTCACAGAGATTTATCAGTTAGAGGAGTTTTGTTAACAAAAGCAGAAGGCCTCTCCTGTTTGACTGATCCAGCTTTGTCTCTCTCTGTAAACAGACACTGATATCACTGCTGTACAGATTTATATGGAGAAACAGGAAATCAGTCTTAATGAACTCATACGAACATGGTGGCTTAAATCTTCTTGAGTTTTCAACCTTAAACAATATGTTCAAAATTAATAGGATTAAACAGTTTCTCAAAAATTCATCCTGAATCTAGAATTTTATCCCCAACAACATATTCTCAACACTTGGTGGCCTTAATTTTATTCTCCTTTACAACTACAGCAAAACTCCCCTTAAAGCTGTCTGACTTCCAGAAACAAATGCTTCTTTCCTGGTCTCCCACTGAGAGCACCCTTCATGCTGTGCTACAACCTCTGACGTAACATCGGTCTGCGCATGCGCATTGCCACAAGGTAGGTCGCATTGATGATCAGAACACCGGGCCAGAATTTGCGTAGAAAGTGACGTACGCAGGTTTCAGACTCATTTTGTGCGTACGCCAGTTTTATAAACGAGATCCCAGAACTGGATCGGCTGTTTGGGTCAGTCACAGGTTTGAGAATTATGAAATGTATTTTTGAACATTTGTGTGAAAATTAACCCAAATACAAACTAAATGGTGAGTTTTGATAGTAGTTAGAGTAATTTACATTAAATAAAGCTTTTATTTGAGTAGGGCGACGGAAGAGGCTGGTTTCCTTCTTCCGCTCCGTGACGGATGCTGCGACGGAGGCTGAAATTGTGTTTTAGCTTCAAAAATAGGAAAAAACCCAAAGTTTTTATTTGCCCTAAAGTTTCTGTAGGCTCCAAAGAACCATGCTGGACAGTTTCATGAGGTTTGTTGTTACGGT
>NW_023665762.1:55747-62298 GCF_001649575.2 Kryptolebias marmoratus | reverse complement strand
ATCATTTGAACCTCTAACAGCGTCTGCTGCCACCTGTCAGCTCTGACCTGATGTCTGAATGTTAACAAAGAAGGACCTCTGAGGTCACATGACCTGACTGATACACCTGACAGCTGCAGCAGACATCAACTCACCTGATTCCCAGCAGCTCAGCAGCATCAACACCTCCACGAGTCTGCAGACAGAAACAAAGCAGTCAGGTTCTGATCCAGAACCAGCAGCAGAAACAGTCAGGAACTCCAACATCTGGTTTCTGTACAGCTAAACTCATCTGTCTGCTGATTGGTCACTTCTGTAGGTATGAAGACGATGAATCTCTGCCACCTTGGCTCGCCTCGTAAACATATATTATAACTACTTACACATATGTACAGAAGTGAAGCATATTCTAGGGTGACCAGTTATCCCTGATTTCCAGGGACGACCTGTACCTGGCTAAAATTGTCCCCAGAAATGTCCCAGATTTTAGTGTTTTATGAATGAGAATAAGTAGACTGTTATTATGGTGGCTGGCTGGAAAGCAACAGTGAGCATGATGGGCAACAACAGCTGTTAAGGTAGCTGGTCGCTCTGCTGTTAATGTTACCGACAGAGAAGAAGAAGAAGAAGAAGAGCAGAGCGCCGCCTTTAATAAAGGAAAGAACAGAGAACGGAGTTCAGGGAGCTCACTTTGTCATGTGCAGATTATTGATTAAAGTGACCAATTTAACATATAAAATAAGGTTTTTTCTCCAGACACTCTTTACTAGTTGGTTAGTTTTAGATGAGAAACTTGAGTCATCCTAGTATAATCTTATTGTAAATATGAACTTTTTAAATTATTTAACTATTTTCCTCAGCTGATGAAATACCCCAAATCCTATATTTACCAAAAACCTATTTTTATTTGGAGCCTCAAGCTCAGAACATTTAACCAGATGATGATCTGTCCCTCCTCATCATCCTCAGCTCAGGCAGTTCTGTCTCTGAGGATCTTTCATTTGTCCAAACTGACACCTAAACCTGAAAATCACAATAATAAACCAGCAAAACAACTCAGAACTAGCTCTAAATATAAAAACTAAAGGTCACCATCTATTCTAAAACATCTCACCTTGGTCGAACCCTTGTTGACACTGTAGCCACTGAATCAAATCAAGGAGTTTTAATCATCCTGTTAGGGTTTCTCTCTGTCTCACCGCAGCTTCTCCCTCTGCTCGTCGTCTTCTTCTTCTCTGTCTGTAACGTTAACAGCAGAGCAACCAGCTGCTGTAACAGCTGTTGTTGCCCAACATGCTCACTGCTTTCCACCCAGCTCCTCTTCAGGCCTCTAAACTTGACTTATTTTGGTTGTTTATCTGGGAAACATTCTGTTGACATCCTGTTTCCTGAAAATCCTGTTTTAATATAAAGTGGGTCTTTTTCTTTTATCATGCGACCAACAGGTAATGAAGCTAAGCTAACAGCTAACATGTAGCTAACTTCCCGTAACTCGTCTTTGTTTAGCCTCCAGACTCATTTTTTACTTTAATTAAGGCACCGTAACAACAAACCTCATGAAACTGTCCAGCATGGTTCTTTGGAGCCTACAGAAACTTTAGGGCGAATAAAAACTTAGTTTTTTTCTATTTTTGAAGCTAAAACACAATTTCAGCCTCCGTCGCAGCATCCGTCACGGAGCGGAAGAAGGAAACCAGCCTCTTCCGTCCCCCTACTCAAATAAAAGCTTTATTTAATGTAAATTACTCTAACTACTATCAAAACTCAACATTTAGTCTGTATTTGGGTTAATTTTCACACAAATGTTCAAAAACACATTTCATAATTCTCAAACCTGTGACTGACCCAAACAGCCGATCCAGTTCTGGGATCTCGTTTATAAAACTGGCGTACGCACAAAATGAGGCTGAAACCTGCGTACGTCACTTTCTACGCAAATTCTGGCTCGGTTCCAATACTCGCAGTCCACCCTACGCCCTTCTATGAAGGGTGCAGTCAGTGGAAGGGAGACCAGGAAAGAAGCATTTGTTTCTGGAAATTAAACAGCTTTAAGGGGAGTTTTTCAATGCTGTAGTTGCAAAGGAGAATAAAATGAAGGCCACCAAGTTTTGAGAATCCAAACTAATAAAAATAAGGTGACATTAACATCAACAGAAAAAAAAAACTGAAATAAGATCTAAAACAAAAAACTGAGGAAAGAGTTTCATCTGTGTAAAAATAAGAACTTTACTCACCATCAGCAGCATTAATGTTAGAGGAGCAGCCGTTCACGTCCTGAAGCATCAAACACAGGAAGTTTACAGTTTCTTCCATTTTCTGTGACAAAAGACAGAATAGATGTTATAAAGAACAAAGATGGCTCCTTTTTGTTCCCTCCTGCAGGTCGAGGCAGTGTCTGTAAAACCAGTTTGGTCTGATGTTTAAATCAGACAGAGGAACATCTCCCACACAGACACACCTCCACACAGACACACACACCTCCATACACACACAGAGACACAACGAAATATAAAATATAAACATAAAAAAGATTCTTCATGTTCCAGGCACACGTCAGGATGTATAAAAGGAATGTTGTATGAAAGGGTGTAAATATGAACAAACCTCTGACCTGCTGTGAGAAAGTGCTGACACCACACAAACCTTTCAGTCGACAGGAACAAACTACAAAGTACTGAAACTGATCTAAATTCACTGAAATCTGACTTCATTTGGTTTTCTGAACATGTTTGAACCTTTATGGTTTAAACCTGAAGCACATTTAACCTCAAACAACATAACATAAAACACACCTCTAAAAGGATCCAGACAACCTGAACCCAGAGTAACCTGTAACGTTCCCTCTAGTTCCATCACAGACAGATGTAAACACACAGCTGAGGAGCTTTAAATGTATGAGAATTATCTGATTCCCACAGTTTGAGTTGTTTCTCTGCTTTGACACACCTGATTTCACTGAGCCTAACAGGCTTCTGTAGAACCTGAGGAGCTGCTGAAGAACAGAGAACCAATGACAACATGAAGGACACAGGTCCTCCAGGACCAGGCTTGGGAACCACTGATCGAAGGAACACTTAGGCTGTATTCACACCAGGAAAGTCCTTTGGTCCGCTTGTTTGGTCCGGACCAAAAGTGGACTTTATTTTTTTCGTTTGGTGCGGTTTGCGTTCACATTGTGCTTTTTTGTAAGCGGACTAATTTATAAACAAAGCCACGTGGGTGACGGTCATTGCTCCCATTGGACAGAAAGACGGGAGCAGCGGTTGGAGATAAAGATGGAGGTCCTGCGTGCTGGATTCGTTCTGTTGGTACAATTACAGCACCATTTTGAAATTCAAGAGCATTCAGCGTCGGTTTAATGACGTTTTACTTCGAATTTTGGAACGGCGCCGGCAAATGTGTGCCGCAACTCGAAGAAGCAAATAATGCCATTTGTCCCATGATGCTTAGCAGCGGTGGCCCGTGAAGTCCAAAAAGGCGCATGCTTTACGTAGTTAGTTCGGTTCAAGTCTGGTCTGTATTCACACCAGAAGCAAACCTCACCAGAGTTCGTTTGGAAGCAGACCGAGAGCACCTCAAAAAGCGGGTCTCGGTCCGGTTGTTTGATCCGCACCGGAGTTCGCATGACTGTATTCACACCTGCACAAAACCACCGCTGGAAACGAACTCTGCTTCAATTAAAGCGGACCAAATGTGCCAGGTCTGAATACGACCTTAGATCCAATCCAATCCTTCCTCCCACCTGTACGGCTCCCTTTCTTGGGACATAGAAGATATAGTCAGGCAGGCTCAGTTAAGGGAGCCTGCTCTTCCTAGAGGTCCCCCTAACAAGGCGTATGTCCCTTCATCAGTTCGCTCAAGACTCATTCACTGATTTCATGCTTTTAGGTTTTCAGCTCACCCAGGATCCAGCCGTACCATTGCACTGATCTCATGGAAATTTTGGTGGCCGTATCTGTACAAAGGTATGAAGGAATATGTTTCAGCCTGTCCCTCTTGTGCCCGAAATAAACCATCTCATCAACCCCCTGCTGGCCTACTCCAACCATTTTACATTCCCACACGACCCTGGTCCCACATCGCTATCGCCTTCGTCCCCATCTTTCAAAGTATGACCACTATCTTAACCATCATTGACCGTTTTTCAAAATCCTGTCATTTAATCGCCCTCAGAAAACTCCCTTCAGCGTTCCAGAGTGCCCAGATGCTCGTTAAACATGTTTTTCTCCTGCATGGAATACCTGCTGAGATTCTATCCGACCGTGGACCACAGTTTACCTTACAGGTATGGAAACAGTTTTGTTGTTGTTGAAGCCTGTGTCTCGTTAACCTCTGGATATCACCCCAGTCAAATGGCCAGGTTGAACGTATGAACCAGGAACTGGAATCTGCTCTCCGCTGCCTTACTGCCGACAACCCATCTGATTTGAGTAAGTTCCTCCCCTGGATCGAGTACGCTCACAACATTCATGTCTCTACAGCCACCGGGTTATCCCCTTTCCAAGTCACCACCGGTTACCAACCCCCTCTGTTTCCCTCCAATGAGAAAGAGATAGCAGTAAGGTCAGTCCATCAACACATCCACCGATGCCAAAGGGTCTGGAAAGCCACTGTTGCAACCCTCCATCGAACCGCTGAACAAAACAGACGGTTTGCTGACCGGAAACGGACCGCCGCCACGTCATACTCATCAGGTCAGAAAGTTTGGTTATCCTCCCACAATATCCCTCTCAAGTCTGTTGCTAAGAAACTAACTCCTCGCTTTATAGGTCCCTACGAGATAGTCTGTCCTTAGCCCCTCTGCAGTTCGCCTCCGGTTACCACCTTCCCTTCGGATCCATCCCACGTTTCATGTCTCTCAAATCAAGCCAGTCCAGTCCTTTGTGCCCTCTGGCCAAACCCCCTCCTCCTGCCCAGGTCTTTGAGGGGCACCCTGTCTATACCGTCCAAAGGATTGTGGACTCCCGTCGGCGAGGCCGTGGTTGGCAGTACCTCGTCGATTGGGAGGGCTACGGCCCTGAGGAATGGTCTTGGGTGCCCTGGTCATTTACCTGCGACCCTACATTAATCTCTGATTATCGCGATTCCTTGCCGTCTGTCATGATTGTTGGTGTTTTGGGGGTTTTGTGTTGGTCTTGTTTTGGTCTGGTTGTCCTTTGAGTTTTTTGTGTTCATGCCCTGTCACTATCCACCTCCCCAGTACTTTTCCTATCATGTCTGCCACGCCCATCTCCACCTGTTGGTAATCATTCTCACTCACCTGTGCCCATTTTCCTCATTATCCTCTGCTTTTAAGAACCGGTCACTTTTCATCACTCTCCACTGGATCATTCCGTTTGTCTGCTTGTCTCTCGCTCTTTGCCATGCCATGCTCTGTCCCTTGTTTTTGTATTTTGTTAGTGTTAGTTTTGCTGCCACGCCAGCCTTTTTGTTTGTTTATTTAAGTTAAATAAATTGTTTTCTTTCATTTTTACAATGAGTCTGCGTAGTGGGTACGCCTCTGTCTCCCCCCCTTCTGACAGCCGTCCACGTCTTCTCGGCTGCCAGGGGGCAGCCGTTGAGGGGTGCACTGTTGTGATTCTGGGAGCGTATTCTGAGTTTTGTCCAGCTGGTTGCGTCCGGGAGCTTTCTGGAGAGCGGCTGGACTTTTTTCAGTAACACCTGGAGCCCATTGGGTCTCATCAGCGGAGCTGCATTTAAGGAGCTTGCTGACGTCTGTTCAGTGCCTAAGTGTTAGCCCCATGTGGTACTTCAAGCCCTTCGAGTTCTAGTTACAGAAACTTACCTAGAACCTTGCTGCGTTTTGATCCTCTGTGTTTTTTGGTTCCTCCAAGGTTACCCAGCTCCCAGTTGGCTCTAGCCTGGAGATCCGTGTCTAGTTTGTGCCTGGATTAAACAATTGTCTGATTGCTCCGTTTCTCCACTTCAAGAACCACCACAGATCGAACCCTGTCCGCTCGCCTCCGCTCTTCACTGCTCTCCACTGCTCTCCACTGCTCTCCGTTGTTTTTTGTTCCTGGAGTAGACATCTTCTGACGCCACCCGTGAGTTCAGATCTTCTCAGAGCCTGCAGTTAATTCCCTCCCTGGATGGGACTTCACCTCAACACCTGTAAGCCTAACCTCCTACCTAACCAACCACCTGGTGAGAAGCCAAGTCAACTAACCCTGGTGAACGAGAGGGTAGCCTCCTTCCCCCTACGTGTGTGTGTGTGTGGGGGGGGGGGGTGACACTGAACAGCAGTTCAGATTACCCATCCTTACCTTGTTCTGCTAGGGGACTTCAGCGCCCACGTGGGCAATGATAGTGAGACCTAGAGGGGTGTGGTTGAGAGGAACGCCCCCTCCCTCCGCCTACGTGTGGGGGGACGAGTCCTGACTGTTGTTTGCGTTTATGCGCCCAACAGCAGTTCAGATTACCCACCCTTTTTGGAGTCCTTGGAAGGGTTACTGGAGGGTGCCTCTCCTGGGGACTCCCTTGTTCTGCTGGGGGACTTCAAAGCTCATGTGGGCAATGACAGTGAGACCTGGAGGGGTGTGGTTGGGAGGAACGGCCCCCCTGATCTGAACCCG
>NW_023665762.1:53271-55176 GCF_001649575.2 Kryptolebias marmoratus | reverse complement strand
GGCGGGGGACATTGAGTCCGAGTGGGCCATGTTCCATGCCTCCATTGTTGAGGCGGCTTATCGTAGCCGTGGCTGCAAGGTAGTTGGTGCCTGTCTTGGCTGCAACCCTAGAACCCGCTGGTGGACACCGGCAGTGAGGGATGCCGTCAGGCTGAAGAAGGAGTCCTATTGGGCATTTTTGGCCTGTGGGACCCCGGAAGCAGCTGATGGGTACCGGCAGTCCAAGCGGCATGCGGCTCGGGTGGTCGCTGAGGCAAAAACTAGGGCATGGGTGGAGTTTAAAGAGGCCATGGAGGATGACTTTTGTACAGCTTCGAGGTGATTCTGGTCCACCATACAGCCTCTCGGGGGGGAAAGCAGAACAGCACCAACACTGTTTATAGTGAGGGTGGTGTGCTGCTGACCTCGACTCGGGACGTTGTGGGTCGGTGGGCCGAATACTTCAAAGACCTCCTCAATCCCACCAGCACATCTTCCATTGAGGAGGCAGGGCCTGGGAGCTTTGGGTCGGACTCTCCAATCTCCGGTGCTGAGGTCACCGAGGTGGTTAAAAAGCTCCTCAGTGGCAGGGCTCCGGGGGTGGATGAGATTCGCCCGGAGTTCCTTAGGGCTCTGGATGTCATGGGGCTGTCTTGGTTGACATGACTCTGCAATATTGCGTGGACATCGGGGGCAGTTCCTCTGGATTGGCAGACCAGGGTGGTGGTCCCCTTATTCAAAAAGGGGGACCGCAGAGTGTTTTCCAATTACAGAGGGATTACACTTCTAAGCCTCCCTGGTAAGGTCTATTTAGGGGTTCTGGAGAGGAGGGTCCGTTGGATAGTCAAATCTTGGATTCAGGAAGAGCAGTGTGGTTTTCGTCCTGGTCGTGGAACACTGGACCAGCTCTATACCCTCAGCAGGGTCCTTGAGGGTGCATGGGCGTTCGCCCAACCAGTCTACATGTGTTTTGTGGACTTGGAGAAGGCGTTCGACCGTGTCCCTCGGGGAATCCTGTTGGTGGTACTCTGGGAGTATGGGGTACCGGGCCCTTTGATATGGGCTGTTAGGTCCCTATATGACCAGTGTCAGAGCTTGGTCCGCATTGCCGGCAATAAGTGTAGGGATCTGGAGTTAGGGATCTGGAGTTAGCCCCGCCTTGGGGCGGCTCCTTTAACGTTTGGTTTCACAGGTGATCCTGATTTTATTGATGAGACCTGCCAGTACTTAAGCCTCTAGCTGAGACCAGACCTTCGCTGGAGCATCGAACCTCCTGGGTTAGATTCTCAGCCATAGTATCTATCTCAGTGTTGATGCTTTTGCTAACTAAGCACTCTTTGCGCCCTCGATCCTAGGTTCTTTGTCACGTTAAGACCTACGCACCTCACGGAAACTTACCTTGGATGTCTGGATACTTACCTGGACAGGACTACTGGCTTCTCGACTTCCGGATCACTTGGAACACCTCCTTCACCTCCTCAACCTCAACCACCTAACAGACTCAACTGATTGTAGGATTGGTACCCGAGACTCACCCTGCTCCTCTTGCCTTTCAGACCACTCCTGGACCCGGCTCACTGTATATAACTTGTCACCTTGTAAATAAACCACTTGCCTTTAGTTACGTCTCTGTGTCTGGTTTTGGTCTCGCTCTTGGACAAATTACCCCTGTGTTCATGTCAATAAGTCGGACTCATTTCCGGTGAGAATTGGACTCCGCCAAGGTTGCCCTTTGTCACCGATTCTGTTCATAACGTTTATGGACAAAATTTCTAGGCGCAGCCAAGGTGTTGAGGGGATCCGTTTTGGTGGCCTTAGGATATCATCTCTGCTTTTTGCAGATGATGTGGTCCTACTGGCTTCATCAGACCGTGATCTACAGCTTTCACTGGAGCGGTTCGCAGCCGAGTGTGAAACGGCCGGGAT
>NW_023665762.1:49576-52748 GCF_001649575.2 Kryptolebias marmoratus | reverse complement strand
GCACGTCCCACCGGGAGGAGGCCCAGAGGAAGACCCAGGACACGCTGGAGGGACTATGTTTCTCGGCTGGCCTGGGAACGCCTTGGGATTCCCCCGGAGGAGCTGGCCCAAGTGGCTGGGGAGAGGGAAGTCTGGGTCTTCCTGCTAAGGCTGCTGCCCCCACGACCCGACCCTGGATAAGAGGAAGAAGATGGATGGATGGATGGAGTCCAAACTTACAGAAGTGTGGATAAACTCACAGACAGATGTCCACATGTTCTGCTCCAGGAAACATCTGCCCGTCTCATGTTATATGTCCATCTTATTACCTGAAGGAAACCCAAACTAACACAGACATGATGAGGTTCTGTTCTTCCAGCTGTTTATGCAGCTGAGCTTTGACATCTTTACGAAGTTCATCGTCTTATCATCTTATCCACATAAATACAGACTGTGGAAGAACCACATTGCTGGTTCTGTCGGACCTCAGTGCAGCATTTGACACTGTTGACCATAACATTTTTGAAACGACTGGAGAGTTGGGTAGGACTCTCCAGTCCAGTACTTGATTGGTTTGAATCTTACATAAAGAACAGGGATTTCTTTGTTTCAATAGGTAACTTCTCATCGAAGCAGACAGAAGTCACATACAGGGTTCCCCAAGGTTCAATCCTGAAACTGCTGTTATTCAATATCTATATGCTCCCACGAGCTCAGGTTATAACAGGAAATAAGATTAGATACCATAACTACACAGAAGATACACAGCTCTACATTATGATGTCACTCTGAACTCATCTAAGCATTGATTACTGCAACAGCGTCTTCACAGGTCTTCCTAAAAACTCAATCAGACAGCTGCAGCTGATCCAGAACGCTGCTGCTTGTGTTCTCACTAAAACCAGGAAGTTACAGAACATCACCCCAGTTCTAAAATCCTTCCAGCGGCTCCCTGGAGCTCAGAGAAGAGACTTTAAAATACTTCTGCTAGTTTATAAATCACTGAATGGCCTAGCACCACAATCCATTAAAGACCTGTTGTCATTGTACCAACCTTCCAGACCACTCAGGTCTTCTGGTTCTGGTCTACTATCTCCAGAACCAGAACCAAACATGGAGAAGCAGCTTTCAGCTTCTATGCACCACAAATTTGGAACAAACTTCCGGAAAACTGCAAACCAGCTGAAACACTGAAGGCTCGGGCCCCGACGGGACATTTCCAGTTGGATACATGATAGATTCCTGGAGCAAGTGGAAGATTGTGTATTTATCTGTAATGTCAGTCAAGGATGTTGAAGACAGGATGCTGCTCTGTGTGAAGGGATGTGCCGAGACTCAGATGCTTTGCGAACAAAGGCAAATAATGGACGTGACTCTTGTGAGTCGTGGGCCAGCTTTGGACCTTGGAACTCACTGACCGAATGGAATCGACCTTGGAGAAGTTATTGACTCGGCCCAGCTTGGCTGTTTGGATTCAACACTGAGGTGTACCAGTGAAACTTTTCAAGGCCGGCTTGAAAGTACATTGTCGGCTTGACCTAAAGGCAATTCTGATATCTGAATCTGGCTCCACTGAGTCAGCCTTGGAAAGCTGGCTATCTTAAAACTCTCCTGGATGTTATGTAAACTTGATGCTCTTCTCCTCCAGGACACCTGTGGATCTGTCCCAGCTAGGTCCCAAGGCTGGCTGATAAAACTTTCCATCACTATCAGGACTATGGCAGTGAGGCCTATCTGGAACAGTAACCGTGGGCGTTCCTCCACCATCGCCGTCACTCTCTCATGTCCTCCCTCCCTCATTCCCCCCACCCCAGCTCCATCCCTCCCTCCTCCTCTGATGTTTAATGTTGCTCTCTCACACTAGCATAGTTGAATTAGCTGAAACTTTAGTTGAATTAGCTTTAGCAAAGATATAGTCTATCATAGTTTATCTTAGTGTGTTCAGCTGAGGTCCTTCATTGGTAGTTTAGTTTATGTTAGTATAATTATATCTTAGTTTGTTTTTTCCCCAGTTTACCTTGGTATGACTTAATCAATGTTATCCTACCTTTGTTTGTTTAAACTTATTTTAGTTCAGTAGTTAATTTACCTCTTATCATGTCTGATCTTTTCGGCTGAGGTTTTTAAATCCTAGTTTAGTTTATTTTGTATCATAGTTTGGTTCTTCTCAGCTTATCTCTGGTTTATCTTCAGTATGACTTAGTTAGATAAATTTTACTCTGTACTTTTGTGTCTCATTTAGTGTCTCATGTTTGAGCATGATTTCATTTAGATATTGCTGTATGTGTTTTCACGATGACTGTATTTCTGTGTAAAATGTTGTAAAGAATTGCCTTGTTGCTGAAAAATGCTGTATAAATAAATTTGACTCGACTTTAGAGTTGCTTTTGAACCATAATAAATGGATGTGTACTGGTACATCCATTGTTGTTTTTATGACTTTTTAATTTTGTGTTTTTATGATTTAAAGCACTTTGAACTGCCATGAGCTGAAATGTCCCATACAGATAAACTTGACTTGACCTGTTTGGTTGTAATTTCTCACTCCTGTAATTCTGTATCTCTCTAGTGTTTTTCTATTTTTAGCTAAAGTTTTGACACTCGTAGGTATGAAGTGTCTTTTTATTTGCTTTAAGCTAATGTTCAGCTGCTTTTAGCTTTCAGAAGTCAGTCTGATCTCATTCAGCTGCTGTCAGTAAAGTCCCTCAGCCCTCAGCCCTCAGACTGTTGGAGCTCTTTGAGTCTCGACCTGCTGATGTTGTGTGTTCAGAGGGTGGATGAAAATGTGTTTGAACCTGATTCCTGCTCAGTAGGTTTTCTTTCCTCCTGAGTCACTCTGCAGGTTACAGGCTGTTCGAGAACAAGAAACCGTCCCAAAGACCAACCGTTGCTGTCATGTGAGGATTCTCTGTTCTAAACCCAAATCTCTTTATTTCACTTCTAAAACCAGCAGAACAGCCCTGATGAGTTCAAACACGTCTGATTTATCTGTCTCTGTGTGGTTTAGTGTCAACTTGTCTGAAGCAGCTGCAGACGGAGGTTCAGTCTGAAGCTTCCTGTTTCAGGGAACGAGACGTGGTTCTGCTCAGGGTTGGACTTGGTTTCTGTCTGATCTGTTATCTGTCCTTCATGGAGACATCAGCTCCATGTTTGTTGTTGTTTTGACTCAGGTTGTGTTTATCAGTCGATCTGC
>NW_023665762.1:46550-49476 GCF_001649575.2 Kryptolebias marmoratus | reverse complement strand
AGCAAATGTTTTCATTTCAGTTTGATTTTTAACTGTTAAACTTTATATATGGCTGTATTCTCCTTTGTTCTTGGCTGTAAAGTTCTGCAGAATTATAAATGATATTAAAGTTTCTTTTAGAACAGTTTGTTGGGTTGAACTCTGTCCTCCGTCAGGACGCAGCAGAGGTAAAATCCACCTGATTCTTTATCAGACAGGCCGTGTGACAGCAGAGACAACGTTACCACAAAGGACGGAAAAGAAGCAGGTTGTTTATCGAAATAGAGACCAGGCAGACCAAGTGAGAATTTTCCGCTCTCTATAAATATGTTTGGTCAGAAGCTGCGGCTTGGAGGCCAACCTGCAGCTGAGCGTGTCGGCCGACCTTCTGCTCCGTGAGAATCTGCAGGAACAGGTCTGCAGATCTGAGGTCAGCGTGAAGGTTTCAAATCAAACCGCCGCGTGTTCGTGTGATGATTATCCTTCCTCTTCAAACTACAACACAACCTGAAACCCAGAGAAGTTACAAGAAGTCGTGTAAAACAGAAGACGCTGATTTCCAACCTTTATCTGACAAAGAGCAGATATTTAATGTTCTTTGGACCCAATCAACCTGTTCACCTGTGGAACCATCCAAACAGGTGTGTTTGTGAGTTTTCCTCATCTCTGCCCGAGGAACTGTGGCGGCGGCCCCAGCGACCCCCACCGAGACGAAGGATAGTGGAGCGTCGTCTTCGCCGACCCCCACTGAGACGAAGGCTGGCAGTGAGGCGTCCTTCCCGACCCCCACCGAGGACATGGCAGGTGAAGAGGCGTCAACCTCGACCCCTTCTGGAGCGCCCTGGCGAGGAGCGTCGATCTTGACCGCAGACTTGGCAGACTTGGCAGACTCAGAGGGTTCTGAGGGCTCTGAAGAGATTACTGGAGACTGTGGGAACTCTGCAGAGGTCGCTGGAGATTCTGAGGACTCTGTGAGCAAGACTGAAGGCGTGGCTGAGAGCAGAGCTGGAGACATGGCTGTGAGTGCTGATGGACACACAAGAGGCTGAGGATTCCGTCTGGCGACCCTCCTTCTCACCAAAACTATGACAGCCCGTGGAAAAACCTTTTTCTAAATGAACAAACATGTTTGTTTTCTTCTTCTGTGCTATTAGAAACCTAGAAATACTTCCTGTTTCCTGTCTGGCTGCCCACTTCCACAGAGGTCTGTAACGCCCTGACACAGATGCTGAATATTAAAGGAATTAAAGGTTAATGAAGGTAAGGGGCTTTTGGTGATTTTTGCTCTTTCTGATCCTCCCACCATGTGACCACATGGTAACAACACTTCTCCCCCCACATGGCAGCTCAGACAATCTGCTAAAACCTCAGCAAGCTGTGACAAGAAGTCCTCCTCTTCTCTGCTGCATTTGTTTCAGGAACGATCTTCAGTAACTTCATACGCCGACGACTGCGCTCTATTTCTTTATGTTCAGGTTAGATTTAATCCTTTTTAAACGTAATTAAATGGGGTTAAATAACTCAAGATGTCTGTTTATACCTCTATGAGCTGTAAAACAATGAGGTTTGCCTCATAAATCTGATCTGAAGCAGCTCAGATCCACACAACAAATCAACAAGTTCCCCGATCATGTTCAAACCAGGAGACTGAAACTTCCAAGAAGAAAGGCTTTTTTTCAGTCACAGAGAAACTGAGCAGCTTTAAGGATGCATTAAACCACAGGGAAGTTGGTGACAAAGACTGAGCTGTTTTCTCACACAGAAACCACTTCCTCTTTTCTCTGCAGGCTGGAGGAAGCTATAGGTGAAAGATGCCTTCAGACGCTTATCTGCTGAGATGCTTATAGCTGAGGGTTCATTCAGATCATCTTGATTTAATCAGATCAATCTATTTAGAGCCGTTCACTTCCAGTTAAGTGATTGTGCTGTCATGCTGTCACACCCTGAGGGAGGGGCTCAGAGACAAACAAACTTCCAGATAACTGAAGTTCTCCACTGAATGTTGCGTCAGCTGTAAGCAGATCACATGACCGCGCTGAGCCACAGACCTGAGGCATCAGTTTACTGTACAATCACACATCTGTTGCTCAACATGTTCAACACAAACCACCAGTTTTAACAAAGCTGACATCAGCACAGACTGGTCTGTCTGACAGCAAAGTTCTGGGCTGCTAACCAGTCATTAAACAACTGAAGCTGCCTTCATCCCACAACTACAGTCAAGGTCTAAACTCTTTGTAAGGATCTGGGCTGGTTAGCTCCGCCCTGCAGGTGTGAGCACTAATCCTTCCTCCTCCAGCTGAAGCAGATTGGGGTAACGAGCAGCACCTGTATTTAAGCCTTCGGCTGGTTCCTGATCTTCGCTGGAGCATCGTGTCTTATGGGTTAGATCCTGGCCACTGAGACCTACCTGGACCTGAACCTCGGATCCTCCTCCTGGATTGGAAACCCCTGCTTGGCCCTGCCTCTCCCTCCACGCCTCGCTTCTGCTCCGGATCTGTCAGCAAAGAAAACTATTACCTTCAAAAACTAAGACCTTCAAAGTTCCAGTGGTACCTGAGACTCACCCTGCTCCTTCCTGCCGGTTCAGATCCTGATTCTCTCCTCCACTGTGAGAAAACTGCACCTTTTACTCCGTCTCCATGTTCTGGTTCCTCGGTGTCGCTCACCCGACTCCTCAGGTTTATGTCACTGTTGACCCATTACTCTGTGGAGACCACCTGATTTCTGCCTCCATCAGGAGGATACAGACCAACAGGAAGTCCACCTTCTTCCAAAACTAAAACAAGCTAAAAAAAAAACTGGTCCAGCTCCTGACCCAACAGACCCTGGTTCTAGCTCCTGACCCAACAGACCCTGGTTCTAGCTCCTGACCCAACAGACCCTGGTTCCAGCTCCTGATCCAACAGACCCTGGTTCTAGCTCCTGACCCAACAGACCCTGGTTC
>NW_023665762.1:42390-46112 GCF_001649575.2 Kryptolebias marmoratus | reverse complement strand
GGTTCTGGTTCTGGACCGTTCTGTAGTGTTTGGGATCATTGTCCTGTTTGTTGGACAGATGGCCTCACATCTGACTCCAGAATCAGCCCAAACCATCAGCCCTCCACCGCCGTGCTGACAGCTGCAGTGCGTAGCTTGCTCTCAGTGAAGGTGGATGCTTTTCTTCTCCCGCTCCTCACCCTCCCTGCTTCTGCTCTTTGTCCTGCCGTTCTGTTTCACAGCGGCTCTTTCCTCTGAATTGCAAACCATGGCTCTGCTCAGCTGGTCTCTCACTGCAGTGGATCAGATTGTCTCAACGAGAAGCCTGAGTGAAGGAGAGTCCTCCTGTCCTGATGGGACACATGCAGCTGGCTACACGATGGACTCCTGTCTGTCCGCACTGACGGTCGAGGATGTTGACGATGTGTTCACAGGTGGATTTTTGATAACAGCATTTCTGCTTCTTGGAGTTACCTGGCACATCGAGAAATTTGGAAAAACGTCTGCAGCTGTTCTGGCCAATGGGAGGCTGCCCGGCCTGTGTGAGTCAACACTCAGACTGAGAGGCTGGGTGAGCAGAACCACAGACTGGATGTGGTCCAGAACCACAGACTGGATGTGGTCCAGAACCACAGACTGGATGTGGTCCAGAACCACAGACTGGATGTGGTCCAGAACCACAGACTGGATTCGATCCAGAACCACAGACTGGATGTGGTCCAGAATAACAGACTGGATTCGTTTTAATCGAAGCAGAGTTCGTTTCCAGCGTTGGTCCGGTCATATGAACTCAGGTGCGGATCAAACAACCGGACCGAGACCCGCTTTTTGAGGTGGTCTCGGTCCGCTTCTGCTGTGAATACAGACCGGACTTGAACCGAACTAACTACGTAAAGCATGCGCCTTTTTGGACTTCACGGGCCACCGCTGCTAAGCATCATGGGACAAATAGCATTATTTGCTTCTTCGAGTTGCGGCACACATTTGCCGGCGCAAATTCGAAGTAAAACGTCATTAAACCGACGTTGAATGAGCTGCTCTTGAATTTCAAAATGGTGCTGTAATTGTACCAACAGAACGAATCCAGCACGCAGGACCTCCATCTTTATCTCCAACCGTTGCCCCCGTCTTTCTGTCCAATGGGAGCAATGACCGTCACCCACGTGGCTTTGTTTATAAATTATAGTCCGCTTACAAAAAAACAAATTGTGAATGCAAACCACACCAAACGAAAAAAATGAAGTCCACTTTTGGTCCGGACCAAACAAGCGGACCAAAGAACTTTCCTGGTGTGAAAATGAATGGAGTTGGCCCGACCCAAACCAGTTGTTGGTATCAGAACCTGGCTCCGCCTGTGTCGGCCTTGGAAGGCTGGCTCTCTGCTGTTTCTCCTGGATGCTCTGCAACCACTGCCCACTCCCTTTCCCCAACGACATCTGTGGACCTGAGTCAGAGCTGAGGCCGGCTGATCAACTCTCCCTCACTTAACACACACACACACACACACACACACACACACACACACACACACACACACACACACATAGCTATAACACACACTCCCCCCTCAACTCACTGCCTCTGCTGACCCCTCCCTTTACGGTAACCTAGCTTAGATGTGGAGCGCCTGGTGGCTGCGTCGCCATTACTGGGAGCCCACCCCCCACCCCTAACACCCCCCCTTCACACTCCACCCTCACCCCCTTCACACCCCTCACCCATCTCACACATACGATGTTCTCTATATGTTGCTTCTTTTTTTCGTGCTGAGGTTTTTCTGCAGTCTCACACTGTATCCTGTTACAGACAGTGTGAGACATGACCTTCGTCTTCTTCTTCTCTTTTCTCTTTTGTTTCTGGTCTGATGAAAGGACAGCGCCTCCTGTGGCTGCAGCCTCAGGCTCCATGAGTTGAGTGGAGCTGCCATGTTGTTTTTAGAGAGAAGAGGCTTTAACCTTTGACCTTTGACCTGCTGACTGAGGCCTGAGATGGTAGTGATGGGCATGTGTCCTAAAAACAGAAGCTCTGTGTCGGAGCGTGATTGGTTCATCAAAGTCACGTGATCAGTGACGTCCGAAGCTTCGAAAGAGTTGAAGTTACGTCAGCGCTTCAGTGTCTGATTTAAAACGTTTAAAAGGACGTGAATCACTGGTGGGTTGTGGTGTGTGTTGGAGAGGAAGCAGTGTGAGATAACAAACCAGCGAGATCGTGACACCTGGAGCCGTGAGGAAGAGAGAACGTTCTGCTGTTTGAGTTTATTTCTATAAACTATAAACAACCAGAACTTTATTCTGTCACCCACAGAATTACCTGATGAAAGCAGCTCAGTGACAACAGACAGAAACATCTCATGATGTTAAACAGCTTTCAGCTCCGCCATCAGAACCTGCTTCATTCTGTTGCTTTAAGCAGCTCTTCATACTTTTCACCACAGGATGGCGCCAAACAGGACTGTGTCAGAAACCTTCGAGTCATGAACCCAGCACTGCACGGTCTGCCCTTCAGGTGGGTCTTAGTTGACATGATAGAACCTGATAAAGACCAGATCAGGTTCCTCCGGTCCTGAAACCAAGAACTGGACTCTTTCTGGCAGACTGGATGGACTTTCAGCTCAGACAGCTTCTGTTTGGGACGAACAGGGACTGAAGAACCTGCTGTGAGAAGTTCTCTGTTCTCTGTTCAGGATGAGCTGCAGTTCTCATCTGAGCCACATGGAGGCGCTGTGGACCCACAAACAGAACCTGAGCTGTCCTCTCAGGTTCTGTTTGTGGTTCCATCAGGTTCTGCCTGATTTGCTTTGACTCCTGGAGTTCTGACAGGACCGGAGACAACAGCTGGAGGGAAGTATGTCTGTCTGTGTGTTTGTTTGTTTGTTTGTTTGTTTGTTTGTTTGTTGTGTGGTTTAGAGTTAGTTTTATTTATTGTTTAAATTCTGCTTCAGATGTTCTACGTTCTGTGTTGACCTGTTTTTATGGTTCTCCTGAGGCTGGAAAAAGAGATGCATGAAAGAGTTTTAAATAGTTGATCTAGGAAGAAACTGCTTCCGTTATTCCTTCAAAATAAAAGCCCTTTCCCTCTGTGGTTTGCTGCAGTTGGAGGTTTGAATGAAAAATGTGGCAGAAAATCAACAAACAGGTTCTGAGTTCTACTTCCTGTCTGTCCACACCAGCCTTTACTTTGAAAGGGTCCCAGGATATAAACCCCTACACCAGCCTTTACTTTGAAAGGGTCGCAGAATATAAACCTCACACCAGCTTTTACATTGAAAGGGTCCCAGGATATAATCCCCACACCAGCCTTTACTTTGAAAGGGTCGCAGGATATAAACCCTATACCAGCCTCAACTTTGAAAGGGTCACAAGATATAAACCCCTATATCAGCCTTTACTTTGAAAGGGTCCCAGGCTATGAACATGACACCAACCTTTATTATGAAAGGGTCACAGGATATTCATCAGTTTGATGTGTTTTTGGAATTCTGACCGGAAGTCGGTCCAGTTTCTGAGCAGGGAGGCTGATGGTTTCTGACATTCAGTAAACATCTAAAACTGTCTGAGATCCTCTGACCCTGCTGGAGGGACCTGATCCTGGAAGGACCGGGTTCAGGAGGGACACCCAGACCTGTCCTTCTCCTCCTGGAGGATCCCAGGAGCTCCCAGACCTGAGGGATCTCCCTGACATCCAAGGAGCTTCAGCTCCAAAAACCTCTGAAGGAAGTCCCAGGAGCCCGTCTGGTCCCCTGG
>NW_023665762.1:24789-41032 GCF_001649575.2 Kryptolebias marmoratus | reverse complement strand
GGGACTGGTCTGGGACTGGACTGGGACTAGACTGGGACTAGACTGGGACTGGAATGGGACTGGACTGGGACTGGAATGGGACTGAACTGGGACTGGACTGGGACTGGACTGGGACTGGACCAGAAGACGGGCAGAGGTTCTCCAGTCTGATGACTGGAAAATAAAGTGAAAAATAAACATGGAAGTGATTAAAAACTACAGATTTTAAAGCTCAGTTTGTATAAAACGAGCTAAGTTCACAGAATAAATTTATCAGGATCAATTCACCCGAAAAAAATGCGAAATAAAAACCTTCTGTTTGTAGCGTCTCGGTTTTATTTTGAAAGGCCCGCACCGGAAACGCGGTTCATAATTAGGAGAAACTTGATCCTGGAGCGCGTGCGCGGCAGAGGAGAGGGAGTCCGCGTGGAGGAGAGGAAGGACTGAGGAAGAGGAGGACAGAAGGACAGAACTGCTGCGCGCGCGGAGGGAAGGAGCTGCGTCTCCTTCTTCTGCTTCTTCTTCGTGTCTTTCTGTCTTTTTGGACCTGACGTTGTTTGGATGTGATTCTGGGCCGCGCACGCGCGCACACACACGTGCGTGCTCAGGTGAACTCATCTCCGCCTTCCTTTGTGTTCACGTGGACGGGTTCACGCGCCGTGCGTGCTGAGCGCGTGCACGCGGCGGCTCTTTGAGGATGGATTTAACAGCAGAGAAGAAGAAGGAGGTCAGTTCTTAAAGTTTACAGATGAATTAATTTAACAGGAACTAAAGTTTGATTTACTGACTGAAGTAAAGAATCAGATTAAATGAAGAATAATCTCAGATTTACAGAATAAATTAAGAATAATCTGAGATTTAAAGTTTGTTCGGACTCAGATCCTCACATCTTTGTTTCTCCTGGATTCAGCTTCTCTCAGGTGGAACTCTGAGGATTTCTGGAGTTTTTCAGACATTTTAGTAGAACTGAGCAGAAACCAGTCAGAGCTGAGAGCCTGACGCCTTTCTCTTCTAAAACTAATCAATCAATCAACCAATCAGTCAATCAGTCAATCAAACCCTCTGAGTTTCATGCTGATCAGCTTCCATCAGTCGGCCACAACATTATGACCGCCGACAGGTGGAGGACACCTCTGCTTCGTTTGTTACCGTGGCGACCAGCAGGTGTGTCTCTCTCTGTCCTTCAGCAGCTTGAAGACGTTCTTTCCAACTGTTAGAACGAGCCTTCAGCATCATGATTCTGCCACCACCGTGCTTCTTCATTGGCTGTTTCCTCTAGAAGGAATGAAGACCAAAACCTGAATGTCTCACAAACTGAGGGAGGGACATTGGGACGAGACATTCGTCCATTTCTTGGTCTCCTTTCTGAGACAGACGCCAGCTGCCAGCTTTATGATGTCTGAGGTGTCCCCAGGTCAGCTGTGAGTCCTCCAAGTCCTGGGTCTGTTCTTGGCCTGTCTTGGGTCTGTCCTCGACCTGTCCTGAGTCTGTCCAGGGCCTGTCCTGGGTCTGTCTTGGGTCTGTCCTCACTCTGTCCTAGGTCTGTCTTGGGTCTGTCCTCACCCTGTCCTGGACCTGTCCTGGACCTTTCCTGGGCCTATCCTGAGTCTGTCCTCACCCTGTCCTGGACCTGTCCTGGACCTTTCCTGGGCCTATCCTGAGTCTGTCCTCAGCCTGTCCTGGCTCTGCTCCTGAACTGGTTTGTTGTTGTTTTAAATAAATGTTCTGGTCACGCCTTATCTGACTTTAATTGATAAAAGTCCTTAGAAATCCTTAAAAAGTCTTAAAAAGTCCTAACTGACCGAAGCTGTCAGGGACCTTCCTGTCCGTCTCCTCACCGTCCTTCCACCGCCATGAAGACGACCCTGAGGCCCCGCCCACATCTGTTTTTCTTCCTTGAACTGTCAGCGATGCTGAAACAGAAAATCAATAAAACACGAAGTATTTAAAACTAAGAGTTGAGAAGACTTTGAAAAGACCAACTCCTGTGTCCTCTGGATCCTGTCCCTGAAGACGTCCATCATGTCCTCAGATCTGGATCGACCCGTCTCCCAGTCAACAGCAGTTTCGTCCTTGTGTTTATGGTTTGTTTCCTGTTTCTGGTGTCGTGTTGTGGCGGCCTCACAGCGCCACCTGCAGGCCTGGTGGAGTTACTGCAGCGTCTGGATGTGGATGAAGACTGAGACACCTGATGTCCTCCACCGTGGCTCATTCACAGTCCATCCTCAGAGGTGGAGGTGCTGGAGGTTCTGGCCCAGTGGGTCCAACAGAACCACCTCATCTGTAAAAACCAGAACCTGCTCCTGGACTTTCTGTACAGGTTCTGATCAGACGCAGGGGGACCCTGAGACAGTCCAGCACCTACAGCTAACAGCTGTCCCCCCCGCTGTCGTCTAACCCCCTCAGAGTCCAGGACAGAAACGGCTTCTGCAGAAACCTGCAGAAAGATTTAAAAATGGGTCAATTTCTGCAAATCAGTCAATTCCTTCAATTAAAAGTTGGACTAAAATCTGAATGAGGACATCTATGGACAGACTGTTTCCAGGCCTCCTGAACCCTGAAACCAAACTGGAATGTCCTCACTTTGATGGTTGTGTAATGTGTTCACACACACACACACAGAGACACAGAGACACACACACACACACACAGACACACACACACACACACAGAGACACACACACACACACAGACACAGAGACACAGACACACACACACACAGAGACACACACACACACAGCTGTCCTTCAGCAGCCTGCAGATAAGAGTCGTTATTGAAATCCCAGCTCCCTAACAGCCATCAATTACTCTCCGTGTGTGTGTGTGTGTGTGTGTGTGTGTGTGTGTGGCAGTCTGTCAGGTGCATGTGTGTATCCGTCGAGCAGCGCTGATACATTTTCTCCTCGTCGGATTATGAGTTCCTCGGGAAAAGCGGTGACGTGCCTTATCGGTCCTCCGGCTGGGCGATAAAACACACACACACACAAAGAGCCTGGGTGTGTGTGTGTGTGTGTGTGTGTGTGTGTGTGTGTGTGTTGTGAACGACACACCAGAATCCGCTGACCTTAAAAAAAGATCCTGTTTGAGCTGAAAGGTTCCTCGCCTCATCGTCAGACATTCTCAGGGTAAAACTGAAAATAATTCAGCTAAATACTGATGTTTAAATCCAACATTAATTCAAAGTTTGGACCCTCTGCCCATCTTTACTTCTACCTGCAGGATGGAGGTTTATAAATCATTGTGTTCTGTTCTCGTCTCCATTTTACACCACCGCTGCTCGCCTGGATTCAAACCTTCAGACAGCTCAGTGTCTGGTCCTGACCTGCTGCCGTGTGCTTGTTTCTCTCTGTCTGCAGACACGGTGGGCTGAGCGCCGTCTCTGAGGCTCCAGAACCCAGAGGAAGTCCGGCCCGCAGCATGGTGAGCTTATAGATCCGATCTGTCTCCTGTACGGTTTGCACCACAGCTCTTATCTCTGGGTTCAGCTTCCTCCTCACAGCTTGACTTTACTGGAAACACAGAGGCTGAAAGTGTTAAACGTGTGCAGAGAGACGGGAAACTTCACAGAGGCAGTGTTTACCACGACCAGCAGTCTGAGTTTATCTGATGCAAAGGTTTACACCTGAGGTGATGGAGGAGTCCCACAGGGCTGGGGTTACGGCCCAGTGCAGTTTGGATTCATATTTCTATAAATGATTTATCCTGATGTCTGCAGATGATACTCTTGTTTCTACTCATCTGTAATTCTTACATCTGCAACAAAACCAACAAATCTGTGTTTGATGTTTACTAAACAGTCTGAAATTAAAGTACGGTCTGTTTTTGTGAGGGGGCGGAGCTTGATATCGTAAAGGATTTTAGGATGTCATTAGATTTCACATTATCCTTTAAAAACATGCAACAAAAGAGGCTGACAGTGTTAAATCTTATCCTGATAAAATAAAGACCTTTCTTGAAGGAATCAGGTTGGAAAGTTAGGATCGTTTTGGTTATTGTTTCAAATGATTGGTCAGAGTTAGTTTATTTATTTATCTTTGATATTATTGGACATTAGATGGATGTTAATATATCAGAGTTAGCTAAAAGTCTATTTTCATCTGTTGGACAGTATGTGTTCAGAATGACCCTCAGCTACTACCACCCCAAACATGAGGTATGACCATTTCCTACAGTCAGTTAGCTGTGGCGGCCATGTTGATTCAGGCTGACTCCAGAGGTGAACCAGTAGATGCAGTGATTAGTTTAAATAAAGTCTGTTTAGTGGTTTATGAGATATTTTGCTAACAGACAAACAGGGTTGCTCAGGGTGTGTATTGGCCTCCATCTGTGAGGTTCTGTTGGATCTGATTAGTTGTTGTTTCTAAATAAATCCCGGGTCGTTTCTCGCTTTTATTTATGGGCTGAACTCGTTCCTTGCTGCTCTCCGCTCGTCTTGAACTCAGAGATTAATTTTCCTTCAGCTGCACTTTTCAGTCTCATTAATTTTCTCTTCATGGTGCCTCGAAAACCAGAGCGATGAAGAACCCCCTCCTCCTCCTCCTCCTCCTCCTCCTCTCAGGCGGCCACCCAGCTGTCTGGATAATTTCCTAATGGCCCTGCAGCTGATAGCCAATCAGAGAGGCCTCACGACGGCGTGTGACAGGAAATTCAATTAGGATGCTCCCTGTTCCTCCTCCTCCTCCTCCTCCTCCTCTGGTTCCTGGATCTGTGGAGGAAGAGTGAAGGAGCAGCTCCAGGCGTCCACCAATGAATACCAACGAAGAAAAAAATCAAATGAAACGACTTCCTTTTTTCCTCCTTGATGGGAAAATAAATCATCTGCTTTCAGATTCTCTCAAATCCACGAAATCTTTATTTTTTTAATATAAATTCAAATTTCTTCCTGAGGAGTGAATAAAACCTCAGAACAGGAAGATCTGAGGACAGCAGACCAGGGTCAGAGTTCATGGCCTCCATCTATCATACAACGTTTCTTAGAACCTCACACAAAACGCTGCAGTTATCCTCCGCATCGTCATGGCTTCATGGAAATATATCATTCTGTGCATTTTAATGCTAAATTATTCTGAACTGTCCAACTTACTCCTTCTGGAACATAAAGGCTGTAACGTCCCAGCGAGGGGGGGTCTGCTGGGAAACCTCACGATGAAAACATCTGGATTCTCCCAGCTGTGGGTTCAGATGAGCTGTTCTGTTCAGGGTTGGTTTGATGTTTATGTGAAGATCGTAGCATCAGGGGTCAAATGTTGTCTGAGTTCAGATTTCAGGGCTCGGCTTTATTTGTGAAATTCTTTAAAAGGTGAAACACTGCAGAAACGTTGAAGGTTCCAACATCCATCAACTTTCTCTTCTAGAACCCAACAGGAAGTCAGGACTTCCTTCTGTAAGAATCTGAGCTGACAGACAGACTCTTATTCTGAAGGGTATCTGAGCTTTATTGTGAAACTCCAGGCCCAGTCCTCTTCCTGTTCCTCTGAATCCTCCTGAACATCAGAGCTCTGATTAGAGATGACAGGAAGGATCTATGGGGGCGGCCATGATGGAAACACAGGAGGAAGCAAAGCATGCTGGGTAATATGCTGGTTGCCATGGTGATTGCAGCATTTTTAAAGGTGGAGCAGAAAGGGGAGGGGCAGCACACAGCAGGTAAATTTTCCAGTAATTTTTACAAGTGGTCTAAATGTTCCCGTTTGGTAAGAAAGTGTAAAGAAACAAGGATTGGATCAGGAGATTCTGACAGGACTGTTTTACTGATATACTAACAGGTTTTCTTTATTGTTGTGGTCCTTAGGCCGATCGAAGGACTAACTTGAGAGTTTATCTGGTTGATTTTTAACCCTGTATTGGTCAAAAGCTGCTAAACTTACCTTGACTTTCCATGTTCCAGGTGGATACCAGCACAGCTCACAGAATGAACCCACTAGCCGCCCTCAGCATTGATCGAAACTCTTTGGTAGGAGAAAATCTCCGCCTCCCCGGGGGAATCTTCTACCCTGGCATCCATCCTCTGTCTGCACAAAAACCCCAAGAGCCCGGCACCGCTGTCCGACTTGGTTATGACCTCCTGTACAAGCCTGATGGACCCCTTCTGGAAGGCCAGAAAACTGTAAATGGTTGTGTTGAACTTTATAAAGGTGCACCTGCAGGTCTGCAGAAACATCTGCTTGTCCCTGCTGCAGAAGGCGATGGCCTGAGATTAAACAGTCACATTGTACCCATTGATAAGCAGTCACAGCTAGGCTTGAATGGTACTGGTAACTTTGTCAGAGTGCCCTGGATCAGCCCTTATGGAGATGCTTCTATGTACCCCTTCTTGGACATGGCATACAAGGCCTCCTTCTTGTCTCAGCCGTCGCCTTTCATCCAGCAGCAGCTGGCATATCAGTCTTTGTGTGCCGCTGGAAGTCCTGCACCGGGAAACGAAAGACTGTTTTATGTTCCTCCTTATGCTCCAGCACATATCGCCTCCTCACTGGGTCCTCAAATCAGGATGTCCACAGCCAATCCTGCTCCCGCTGTCCTTTCACCCCTGTCCCACAGCCAGGACAAAGCCTCGCAAGGCCTTGGACCACGATTACATCAAGAACCTTCTGCCTTCAGTTCCAGTACTCAAATCCATACTGAGCAACAACATGGTGGCAGCAATGGAGAAAAGACATGTCAACCAAGTTCTACCAAGAATACTGTCAGCAGTGGTGCTCATGTTACCTCTACTTCAGCTTCCCAGCCTCCATGCTTAGTTCCCTCCCTGCAGTCCCTCAGCAGTACGCCTATAGGCCTTCAGAAACCTCTTTACAAGAGTGCCAACTCATCCTCATCCTCAGCTACACCTTCAGTGTCTCATCCCTTCTACATAAACTCCCAGCACAGCTCTTCCACGCACTCAGGCAGCAACAAAACCAAAGATGCCAGTTCAGACAGTCGTAATGCAGAAACGTCTTTAAAGACGCCTCTGGACAGAACCGTACCTCAGAAGGCGACCAAAAACCCAGGAGAAAAAACGGACTCTGCCAAAGAGTTGAAAGAATTCACATCCAAAGTTGATGCACTGACCAAGTTAGGGTATTTACCACCATCTGATTACAGGCTGTTACCCAATCAGGACGATCACCTCAAAGAGGGACGACCCCCACCCTTTAACTTATCAGCCAACACCTCAAATCATGAAACGATCTGCACTGCACCTGCTATGGGGGTGACTTTAGGTCCTATTACCTCAGACCATAACATCTGCTCCCAGACTGTAAGCAGAAGTAAAGTAGATGGTACTCATCCTCAGCAGAAGCCCCCAGGCTCACCTGGGTCTGCCAATAACTGCAGTCCTACCTCAAGAGGACAACATTCTGCAAATCTACCAAAATCTAAAGCTGAATGGCCACAGATTCGTCCTGCTGAGCTGAAAAAAGGAAGCAGCAAAGAGGAAGCTTCTTCTGAGAAACTGAGTATACCTCCTAAACCTGGGGCAGCAGAGAGCCAGTCTTGTTCTCCAGAGTCTCAACAGTCTTGTACAGAAAACTCCTCCAGACAAATCTATGGAGACTCTTATCTCCCTCCTAGTTTAGGTTACAGTAACCACTACATCCCATACTCAGTGGCACAGAATATGTCTATTCAGCAAATGTCGATACCAAGTAAGGGTCCTGTGTACCCCCATTCACTGTTACTTGGCAGCGGTGGCTTTTACTCATCACACATTACACCAAAACATGGCCTCTTGTATGGAGGGCATCCATATCAGAGTTCTGACAAGAAGGCCGTACCTTCAGTGTCGGTTTATCCAAGTCATAAAAACAAAGAACAACTAGAGAGCAGGTCTAGGAGCCTGGAAAAACCAGATGTTAACTGCTCCCACAACGACAAAGATAGATCCACAAATCAAACTTTAGGCACATTAGATAAAAGCTTTCCTGTTGTTAGAGATGATATAATCTGCATTGACCTGGTGCGAGATGAGGAAGACGAAGGTCTTTCCAACAACAGTTTCAGGTCCACCTCAGAGGCTTTGCAAGGCATCAGTGAAGGTAACCATAACCAAAACAAAGGCTCATGGTCTTCAAAACCCCTCCACCTGAGTCAGAGTGTAGAACAGACACAAAGCTCACTGCCCCACACTCTTAACTACAAGTCCTCATCACTTCCTCCTACAAGCCAAGAGGTCTTAGAAGACCCACCGAGTCCCTTCCCAAACATCCCAGAGGAGCAGACGATGCGATGTGCCCGGACTTCTCCGTGGCACTTTACCAGAAACCACAGAACTAGAACCTCTGGGGACTTGACTGGTGGTGGAAACAGTTCTACAGATGAAACTAAACCAGAGGCTTCAGCCAGCCCTTCTAAACACGGGAACTCGTTGTTTCCCGTTGGCCATGAAAGTATTCTCAGTGACGTTAATAACAACACAGGACTGAAGTGTACGGTCACGAGTCCAAAAGGTCCATCCTATGGGGCCAGTCCTCCTTCAGATGGTCCCGTATGCAGCAGTAAGGCTGTAGTGTGTACAGATTTCAGTCCTCAGGTCTTGTCCAGCAAGAGTTTTAATCCTGAAGTTCCAACTGGAGGAGTCGTGAAGTCCAGACCTCCTCCATTATCTCCCAGCACCGACTCCAGAGACCCCTCATGTAACAGCCCCCACAGAAGTGATGTTGGACTGTGTTGCAGATATCCAAGTTTAAGGGCGTCAACTTCTGAACCAAGATCTTTCAGTTGTTCTACTTGTGGAAATGGAAACCCAGAGGGTCCAGATTCCACAAGCAACAGCCTCCAGTTCACTAATGGTGGAAACTGCAGTGCTGTGTGGACAAAAGCCAATTTGAGAGGTCCGGCATTTAGAAAGGGTAACTTTAGTAGCCCCACTAGTGGAAGTACCCTCTCAAAGAGCCACATGTCATGTGCAAGTAAGAACCTTGAGGTCCCTTCATATGGAAACAGCTTCACTCCAGGTCCAACCTGCCAGAACCTTTCACCTACCAACAGAGGCATCAACGAGGTCCAAGCAAATCTGGCCCCAGAGGTTAACAGCGATAACAAAATCATCCTGCCCAACACCATCTGTGGAAATGAACAGAAAGACAACCAGGACAACCGAGGACCTGGACCTGGTTGTAGCAGGAACCAGCAGTCAGGCCTGAAGAGGAGCATCGCCGACTTGTCTGGCTGCGTGGGTGATCCATTTAAATCTGTGACCACAGAGAGTCACACAGAAGTCAGCGAGCTGGGCCGGGATCACAGAGCTCTACAGGTAAGACTTTTCCTTGTTTTGTTTCCTCACTGATCAGTAAATCCTTAACGAGTCAAAGAGAGAGCAAATCTAATTTTCTACAGAGTGATCATTCCAAAGCTCCGGCCTGTTTCAGTTCATTTTCTGATATTTTATTAACTTACTGTTCATTAAAATTCTGTAACTCTCTTAGAGGAAAGTCTGCTGCAGGGTCACACTGTCGTACAACCCCACATCTGAAAAAGTTGGGGTGTTGTGTAAATAAAAACAGAATTCAATGATTTGCAAACCTATTAAACTTGTATTTTATTCACAATGGGACATAGTTGTAGAAGGAAATATGGGCAGGCAGGGGTTCACCTGCAAAAAACTGCATCTTCTCCCATCAGTCTGTAAACATCTTGACCTGAGGTTGTCCCATTCTGTCTGTTCAACAGTCCTGGATGGGAGCAGATGTTGTTCTAACACCTGGAGATCCTTTCCAGAGGCATTAATGCACCCCCATACCATCAGAGAGGCAGGCTGACCTCAGAACAGTCCTCCTCTTTGGTCCAGAGGAGACACATCTGTTCACATCTGGCTTCTTCTTTGCCTGATAGAGCTTTAAGCAGCGTTTGTGGACGGCACGGTGAACTGTGTTTACAGACGATGATCCTGAGCAGAACAGAACCAGAACCAGCCTTGACCTCAGAGGTTTCTACAGATTCTTCAGATTTATTTATGATGGGGATTCAGAGTCTTTCATTGAGGAACTTTATTCTGAAAGTATTCCTCTGTTCTCAGACAGTTCCTGTCAGCTGGTGAACCTCTGCCCATCTTCAGCCTCTAAAAGCTCCTCTGACTGACCTGCTGAGAATTAACTGAATTAGTTATAAATGCTCCTCAGATGTTTGTGATTTGGACCTCTTAGTTTACAGCCTTTTGTTGCTCCTGGAAGAACCTTCTGTAGATGTTTCTGCCATCAGATTCAAAATCACTGATTCTTTCCTTATTTCAACATTTGGTATGTTTACTGTCTTCCACTGAGTCAAACCTGGGTCTGCATTTTGTTTTCATCCTTTTCAGAACCATGTTGGTGATTTTTTGATGTTTGTTTTAAATCTGGGTTTATATTAAACAAATAATATGAACATATTTGTCAGTTTTGTCTTCTGATTCACAGCACAGAAGGACAAAGGGTCAAATCCTTTAGTCTCTATAATAGATTGTACCAGTGATTTTTGTCTTTATCACTTCATGAAGATGTTTTCATTTGTTTTTCAGCCTGTTTGACTCTTAAAAGGTTTCACATCTTTAAAATCAGAAAAGTCTGGATTTGTGAAACAGTCTCAGGTTGAAGTCTTGTTTCAGATTTGGACTCAGATGCGGGTTTACGGCCACGATAAACTTCATGTTTCTCTGTGATCTGTTTCAAACTCTACTTGTGGCTCCTGAAGGACGGCGGCGCTCTCATTAACTCGCTCGTCCTTCGCCTCCGGGCGCTGCCGGCGGCGGGGGCGGCGGATGAATCTGTGGGTCGTTTCACAGGCCATTAACTTTTAAAATGGGTTTGTGGTCAGGGCAGAGTGAGGCGGGTGACGAACGCCAGACGGTCAGAGCGCCGAGGTGGGGGCGGGGCTACAGATGGTCGCCATGGTTACCGCTGTTAGACCCAAACTGCCAAATTAAAGAAAAATAACTCACCTGCTTGGATTTGGATGTGAAATCAAAGACCTTAGCGGTGTTAGTGGATGTTTTGGTGTTATTTTAACCTTGGCCAGCTGAAGATTCACGTCTTTTTTTAATGGGAACTAAAAAAATGTTTGGTTGTTTCCTGGAGCTGATCCCAGCAGCACCGGCTCTCTGTTTGTCCGTTTGAAACGCCTCTAAAGATGCAACAGACGGACTTCTGGTCCGTTCAGGTTGTTTGGAGCTTCCTGCTGCAGAAAACTTCAACTTCAGAGAACAGAAAAGATGAAGCTACTGTAGGAACCAGAACCCCCTGGAGATCCGGTTAAATGTCTCTGATCCAGATCTGCCAAGGAGAAGATGTTTCCTCGAGTACCAGAGAAGAGACCATTTAACAGGGATTTCTTTCTGCAAATGAAATTCTTTTACACCTCAGATTTCCTCCAGACCAGGAAGCAGCTTTTAGAATAAATTAAATCTAATTAAATGTTTCTTATATTTAAGCATCTATGATCCATCTGTTCAGGAGGGAAACCCAGACGTCCCCCTCTTCATCAGTTCCTCTTGGAAAAGTCCAAAGTGTTCTCAGTCCAGAGGGAATATATGATCCCTGCAGAGTTCTGCATCTGCCCTGGGACAAAACCAGACATTAAAAGATGGAAACATGGAACCTGAATCAGAGATGTTCAGGGCCCTTATTGCAGATGAGGCTTCCAGGAGCTGTTGCCCGAAGGACACTGGTGGCTGCTGCAGTGACAACCGGAGGACCTGCTGTAATGGATGCTGTCAAGCTGAAGAAAGAGGCCTTTAGGGATGTCCCAGAGGACTCCTGGAGCAGCTGACAGGTACAGGGTGGACAGAAAGACTGGATTCTGTGGTTGCAAATGAAAAAACTAGGGCATGGGAGGAGTTCAGAGAGGTAATGGAGAAGGACTTTAGGTCGGCCTCAAGGAGGTTCTGGCAAACCGTTTGGTGACTCAGACAGGGAAAGCAGGCTCTGTCTCAGTGGTTGGTTCAGGTGCAGAACTGCTGACTGGATGGAGCTCTTCAGCACTCAAACTAGCCACCATGTCCACATTTGAGGACAAGTCCATTACCGGGGCAGAGGTGACCAAGGAAGTCAAAAAGCTCCCCGGTGGCAGAGCGCCAGGGGTGGAAGAGATTCCCCCTGAGTTCTGAAGGTTCTGGATGTTGTGGGGTTGTCATGGTTGACACGTCTCTTCAGTGCTGCCTGGAGGACAAGGACAATACCTGCAGAGTGGCAGACCGGGGTGGTGGTTCCCACTTTTAAAAAGAAGGGGGACCAGATAGTGTGTACCAACTATCAGGGGGTCATACTCAGTCTCCACAGGAAAGTTTCCGGATCTGGAACAGTGGACCAAATCTTCACCCTTGAGAGGTTGCTAATGGGGTCATGGGAGTTATTCTCTCCAGTCTACATGAGTTTTGTAGATCTGGAGAAGGCTTCTGACCGTGTTCCCTAAGCATTCGGGGGGTTGGGGGTGTGCCTGTGTAACCAAAGCTGGAGCTGTGTCTGCATTCTTGGCACAAGAACAAGCTTGTTCTTTGTGCGGGTTGGACTCCACCAGGGCTGTCCCTTGTCTCTGATCCTGTTTGTGGTCTTCATGGACAGGATCTCAAGGTGCAGTCGTGGAGAGGAGGGGGTCTGGTTTGGGAACTTTAGGGTCTTAACTCTGCTGTCTGCAGATGATGTGGTTCTGTTGGTGTCTTCAGGCCATGACCTTCAGAGAGCACTGGGACGGTGGGATGAGAGTCAGCTCCTTCAAGTTCGAGGCCATGGTTCTCAACCAGAAATGGGTGGAATGCTCCCTTTATGTCAGCGAGTCTCTGCCTCTGCAGTCGTGGATTCGGTCAGATGTAGTGAAGGAAGAGTTGAGCTGAAAGGCAAAGCTCTCAGTTTCCTGCTCCGTCTACGCTCCACCCCTCAGCTGTGGTCAGGAGGTTTGGATCAGGACCTAAAGAACCAGATCCTGGATCCAAGCAGCTTAAATGAGCCTCCTCTGTAGGGCGGCTGGACTCAGCCTCAGAGAGGAGGTGAGGACCTCCATCATCCTGAGGGAGCTCAGAGTAGAGCTGCTGCTCCTCCTCATGGACAGGAGTCATCTGAGGAGGTTCATCGGATCAGGATGAACTCCTGGACGCCTCCCTTTGGAGGTTTTACAGGCATGTCTCACTGGGAAGAGACCTCGAGGCAGACCCAGAACTCTGCAGGGATTCTGGATCCTCTCTGGTCTGGGAACACTTGGGATCCTCCAGGAGGAGCAGGAGAGGGTCTCTGAGGAGAGGGAGGTCTGGGTTTCTCTGCTGGACCAGGACCTGGACCTGGTACCTCCACAACCCAACCACAGATACGAGGTTGAAGATGGATGGATTTAGAGAAATTACCAAAATGAATGATGTTATGTTAGAAAAAAACCCAAATATTTTAGTGAAACTGATTTATTATCGAACAAACATGAGATCAATTATCAGAAATGACTAATCAATGAATTAATAAACGAATCAGTTCAGGTTGAGAGTGCTGCTCTTTTTTTGTTCCTCAGCGTGCGATGCTTCGATTCTCCGAGCTGGAGCTGAAGGAGGAAGAGAGAGGGAGAGGAGGAGAAGGAGGAGAGCTGGAGCGAGAGCTGGCAGCCAGCCAGCAGAGAGACAGAAGGAGAGATGAAGAAGAGGAGGAGGAGGAGGAGGAGGAGGAGGAGAGGAGGAATAATGAGGAGGGAGGAGGGGAGCGCTACCCGCAGAGAGACGGGAGGCGAGGAGGAGGAGGAGGAGGAGGAAGTCTCTCTGCAGCCGCCGCCGAGACTCCGAGAGGTAAGAGGATTTCCGGAGAGTTCGGTAGGATGACGTGCACACACCCAACACACACACACGGGCACACAACCAACACACACACCTACTCTACACACACACACACACACAAAGACAGGACATCAAAACACACTTTGTTTCGTTCGGTTGATTTCCCTCGCTTAAAGTCCCTTTCTTTGTTTCTTTTCCTTTTTTGTGTGTGTGTGTGTATTAATGTGTTGAACACTCACACGCGCACACACACACACACGTGAACTCTGAGTGCACTCTGTCACTTTGAGCTCGTTGTAACGCTGCCCTGATTGTCTCCAGGAAGCCGAGCGTTCCCAGTCAGACTTTCAGACTTCCTGCTTCACATGAAACAAAAATAAGATTTAAAATCTGAAATATTTGCACTGAAGAGGTCTGGAAGTTTAGATTCAGTCTCCAACACAATTGTTAGTGGAAATATATATTTATGCTGTACCACTTCTAGAACAGCACCAGGTTCTGCTGCTCTGGAGCTCCAGGTGAGTTAACACAACGCCAGGGCGGAAAGACATCAGCAATGATCTCAGAGAAGCAGCTGCTGCTGCCCTTCAACCTTGGAAGGGTCAAAGGTCATCTGATCTTCACCCTGAAGGTCAGACCGTGCAGTGCTCAGAGACTCTACAGACCTCAGTTAGCAGGTTAAAGGTCAAAGGTTAAAGCCTCTTCTCTATAAAACCAACATGGCAGCTCAACTTGGGTTCATCTGAAGAAACCACAGGACTTCTGGACCAGAACCAGGCCAGAGGACAGATGTTTACCCAGAATGCACTGCAGCTGTCAGCACGGCGGTGGAGGACTGATGGTTTGGGCTGATTCTGGAGTCAGATGTGAGGCCATCTGTCCAACAAACAGGACAATGATCCCACACACAGCAGCTAATCTATAACAGAATGGCTCAAACAGAAGTCCTCCATGGGACATTAAAGACATGCATCAACCATGACAGCCCCATGGTGTCCAGAGCCTCCAGCGTCTCTGGGTGAGTCCTGTCCACCCCTGGTGTCCTGCCACCTCGGTGATCTCTGCCACGGTAATGGACTCGTCAGACTCCTGAAAGGAGGACACGGAGGCTGGATTAAGGAACTCACACAGCAGGACTCATAGCATCTGATTTAAAGACGAGCTCCATCTGGGACCAGTTTAGATTTCCTTTTCTCAATCCTATTTTCAGAATCTGTTTCTCCCAGAATTTGATCTAATGACTAAAAATGATAACAAATATATAATTCTTGGATACATTTTGTCTCTCAGTGCCATCTGGTGAATAAAAGAAAGAACTCTGAGTTTGAGTCGTCTGTAAAAACGGCTAGACTTGGCTAAGTTAACGGCATAAAGCTTTAGTTTTTAAAGTTCTTCTTGTCCTGACAGGGTTCCATCCTCCTTCCCCTCGAAGACAGCTTCCAGCTCACCACCACTCCAACAAGGACGACTCAACAGAGGAGAAGAAGACTCAAGATGAAGAAGGAAGAGGTCCTCCTGAGGAGAAGAAGAATGAGAGCGCTGGTTTTGTGTTGCAGTCAGATCAACAACAAAGGTTTCTCCCGATATCCAGCAGTCTGCTCTCAAATCCAAGCATGGCAATAAACCGCCAACGGATCTTCAGCCTGGAGCCGTTTCATCAGAGCAGCATCATTAGCAGCCGTCAGAAGAGAGGCAGGGACGAGGACAGGGAGGATGAGGAGGGGACCGGAAACCCCAACAAGAAGACCAGGCTCACTAACGGTAAGATCTCCGAATGTCTGAATACGATTCCAGGGGGGTTTATCTTACATCTAACTAAAGTGTTTCAGACTCATTAAAGCAGCGTTGCGTTAATCGTGCTGCAACAGGAACAACAAGCTGTTAACTTTTATAAATCACAGGATCATCTGCATACACTTCATACAAACAGATGGAGGCTCATTCTTATGAAATAATTAATGATAACGGTCCAGGGACAGATCCTTGCAGAGCACCTGTTGATGGACATATTGCAGATAATTTGAGGGCGAGTTCAGAACTGGAATGGTTTAGTTTTAAAATGAACGTGTCATCATCTTCACAGACTCCATTCTGGAGGACATTAAGAAGCTGAAGGTGTGCATCGAGTTAAACGGCCTCCGACTCAACAAGCCCCGCCCACCGGGAGAGCTTAGCCAATGGCCGCCCTCCAGCGAGAGGTCAGCAGAGGTGGACAGGAAGTTCAGCGGCGGCTGGTGTGATCCCCAGTTCCTGAGAGGAGACGCACCAAGAGGTAAATGTTTTTTTTAAACCCGGCTGAATGTGAATGCAGACGATTCCATTTCCTGGGAAGAATTCAGCAGAATCTGATCAGGGGCGCCTCTAACTGCCCTCTGTGTGCAAAACGGGGCGCCTCTAACGGCCCTCTGTGTGCAGCAGAAACTGATCGGGGTGCCTCTAACGACCCTCTGTGTGCAGCAGAAACTGATTGGGGCACCTCTAACGACCCTCTGTGTGCAGCAGAAACTGATCGGGGTGCCTCTAACGACCCTCTGTGTGCAGCAGAAACTGATCGGGGCA
>NW_023665762.1:21817-22745 GCF_001649575.2 Kryptolebias marmoratus | reverse complement strand
GCCCTCTGTGTGCAGCAGAATCTGATCGGGGCACCTCTAACGGCCCTCTGTGTGCAGCAGAATCTGATCAGGGGCGCCTCTAACGGCCCTCTGTGTGCAGCAGAATCTGATCAGGGGCGCCTCTAACGGCCCTCTGTGTGCAGAATAAAACCCTGCTCCCAGCTTAACGGTTTGACTCGTCTCACCTCTGGCAGGAAACACAAACTCTGCTTCTCGTCACCTTTCTGAGACTTTCTTCTGCAGGCTGAGCTGCTGCTGCTGCTTCTGATGAAATCTGCCTCTGCTGTCATCAGTCCTCCTCCTCCTCCTCCTCCTCCCCTTCTCGTCTCTCTTCCTCCTGCTTTGATTGCCAGAGCACACGCCTGGAATAACACCAGGCGACGTGTGTGTTCCCGTGTGTGTTCTCGTGTGTGTTTACGGACCCGTCGAGGCCTCGTGGCGTGCTAATAGCCGTCTAACATCTCCCAGATGGAGCTGTCACACTCGCCGTAATGCACAGGGAATGTGTTAGCAGCCGCCTCCTCCTCCTCCTCCTCCTCCTCTGTTTGTTGAAGGCTGAGCTGCATTCAGTTTCCACATGATCTCTTAGCAGTCAGGTTCAGTTCAACCCAAACCAAATTAATTTATTACCGGAGCTCAGTGTTTAATTATCGAAGCTCCTTTTTACTGATCTGCTGTTCTTCCTCTTTTCCACAAACAGACGTCAAACTGTTGGGAGCAGAACCATGGAAATGAAAACAAGAAAAAACTGAAAAATGTCCACATAGACATGAATGGTGTTTAATAGGAGCTCTAAACCCGGTCCTGTTAGGAGCTCTAAACCCGGTCCTGTTAGGAGTTCTAAACCCGGTCCTGTTAGGAGCTCTAAACCCGGTCCTGTTAGGAGCTCTAAACCCGGTCCTGTTGGAGCTCTAAACCCGGTCCTGTT
>NW_023665762.1:17090-20743 GCF_001649575.2 Kryptolebias marmoratus | reverse complement strand
GGTCCTGTTGGAGCTCTAAACCCGGTCCTGTTTGGAGCTCTAAACCCGGTCCTGTTTGGAGCTCTAAACCCGGTCCTGTTTGGAGCTCTAAACCCGGTCCTGTTTGGAGCTCTAAACCCGGTCTTGTTAGGAGCTCTAAACCCGGTCCTGAAGGCTCTTTTTTACTCTTCAGATCTCCTCCATAAACCCTGTAGAACCATCAGAAACTTCTGCTGCTCACGGGTCAAGAAGTTCTGATCCCACTGATAGTTTGTCTGAGGCTTACTTTTTACTCTGGGTTTCTGCCTGAGGCGCCATGGCAACCAGCTCCTCAGCAGCTTCTATGATACCCAGCATGCTTTTCTTCCTCCTGTGTTTCCATCATGGCCGCCCCCACAGATCCTTTATGATGTTCAGGTTGATTCAGAGGAACAGGAGCAGGACTGAGCCTGGAGTTTCACAATAAAGCTCACAGATACCCTTCAAAATAAGAGTCTGGGTTCCTGTTGGGCTTCAGAGCAGGAAGTTGGTGTTGGAGCTGGTTATTGGTCTGCTGTTGGAGAATTGGTTTAATGGATGAATTTTAAAGCAGCTTGTTGTGTAAAAGTGAATCTTTCAGAAAAACTAAAAACAAAATAAAACAAAATCAGTTTTAAAAACAAACCAATTATAAAAAACAGCAGGAGACCAAGAACTGAACCAGGTGGAACTCCAGATCTGAACCTGTTCTCTGCAGCTTCACAACTTTAATAGTTTTCAAATATTATATATTTCATATATTTTAACAATAAATAAATAAAATTCAGCAGAAACTTCAGCCATTGATCCAACTGAATTGGATCAGCTGATTGATGTGGGCGGGGCCTAATATTCACATCATGATGATGTCATGTTTGAAACAATAATACTGGCTGCAGTTTAAGATGAGAAATGACAGGTGTGTGTTTCTGCACTACCAGCTTCAAATAAACGGTAAATTCCTGTTAAACAGCCCCTCACACACACACACACACACACACACACACACGTGCACACGCACACACACTCCTTCATTACTGTGGTAATCCTGCAGATTGAATGTGTGTGTTTGGGGGTGATAAATAATTCAGCAGATGTAGGAGGCGTGACTCCCGCCGGCTCGCTGAAACAACCGCTGGCTGTGTGTGTGTTTCCTGCTGCCCCTCCCCCACCGTCCTCGCCAAGCTGCTCGCCGTTCGTCTCGAGGTTCAGCCTCTCTTTGTTCGTCTGTGTTTTTATCTTCAGACGGCCGTTGCTGCAGATGAACACCCTGATAAACGAGATAACGCTCCGAGTCCACAGAGAGCCGACTCCAAATACAGATTTTAAAAGAATGTGACTCGTTTCAGGAGAAATCACAGCTTTGATAAATGTTGTAGAAAAAGTCAGAAAATGAGCTACTAAACTGAACTTATTAGTTCAGTAAGAAATTATGAATCAAAACAACCAAACTGTAGGTGGAAAAGTTTACTGTTAAAGTTGTTTTTATCTTTTCTGATGATTAATTAATAAACTGAATTTGTTCTTCATGACATGAGAATCAACAGTTAAGTTCTACGTGATGATTCTAACTGCTGCTGATGTTAATTTCTGCTCTTTTTATCGGATTTTATCAGGAACTTGTTGATAAAACTCGTCTTTCGTAGAATTCACTCTCTAATAACTAAATAAAATCTTTAGAAAGGAGTGTAGTCCTCTCTGTCTGAGACAGTCTTCTCAGGGTTTCAGGTCTTTCTTCACTCCTCCACATTTTCCTTTCAGTTTGGTTGTTTTTGTGTTTTTTGACAATCTTACTTTCTAACAAATGTTTCTGTTTTCTCTTAGTTTTCCACGTGGCCCCGCCCTCTTCAGGCCCCCTCTCACCCCAGCAGTCGATAAGCTCCGCCCCCAGGCTGCCGGCCGCCGCCTCTTCCTGCCTCCAGGACAAACACCTTAAGGACTCCACCTCCACGTCCTCCTCACCTGACCCCCAGCTGTCCCATCGCCACGGCAACGGCCTCGACAAGCCGAAGGGCAAACGTCTCTTCAAGTCGAAGCACACGGGAGGAGACGCAGCGAGGACGGAGGGACGAGGCGAGGAAGGACGGGACGATGAGGAGACACATGGGAAGGTCAGTTTTTATTTTTAAACGTGAAGTTCTGAAGGTCGTCTGCGTAAAATGAACGGTTCTCTCCCGATTCCTCTGATTCCTCTGAAGGATTTCCTGGAAAGGGTTTTAAAAACGTTCCATGTTGTCTCTAAGGCTGTAGCAGGAAAGTCCTTTGGTCCGCTTGTTTGGTCCGGACCAAAAGTGGACTTTATTTTTTTCGTTTGGTGTGGTTTGCGTTCACATTGTGCTTTTTTGTAAGCGGACTAATTTATAAACAAAGCCACGTGGGTGACGGTCATTGCTCCCATTGGACAGAAAGACGGGGGCAGCGGTTGGAAACAAAGATGGAAGTCCTGCGTGCTGGATTCGTTCTGTTGGTACGATTACAGAACCATTTTGAAATTCAAGAGCATTCAGAGTCGGTTTAATGACGTTTTACTTTTAATTTTGGAACGGCGCCGGCAAATGCGTGCCGCAAAAAGGTGCATGCTTTACGTAGTTAGTTCGGTTCAAGTCCGGTCTGTATTCACACCTGAAGCCAACCGCACCAGAGTTTGTTTGGAAGCGGACCGAGACCACCTCAAAAAGCGGGTCTCGGTCCGGTTGACTGTATTCACACCTGCACAAAACCACCGCTGGAAACGAACTCTGCTTCGATTAAAGCGGACCAAATGTGTCAGGTCTGAATACGACCTGATTCTGTGAACGCAGTGAGGCTGCAGAGATCAGTTCAGTATATTATTATATATATATAAATATATACAGTATATGGATATATGTGAGACCTGGGTTCAGAGGATTTTAGTGTCAGAGGATCCGATTGTTGTTGTTGTTGTTTACACAACAGAAACGTTGTGTTTGACTGAAGAAGCTCCTCATGTAAACAGGCTGAGGTAGGAGCTCAGAGGGAAGCTGTGAGGAGGAGGAGGAGGAGGAGGAGGAGGAGGAGGAGGAAGAGGAAGAGGAAGAGGAAGAGGAAGAGGAGGAGGAGGAGGAGGAGGAGGAGGAGGTCGTCGTCGTTCCTCTCCGGTTCAGCAGGACTCCTGAGCTGGGAGTTCAGGGGAATCGTTTCTCCTGGTTTATTTGTTCACAGTTCAGCTGATAATTAACAACAAGATTTATTCTGACAATAGAAGGTTTCATTCCCCCACACTTAGACGGACGGAGCTCGTTGTCCCGTCTGACACATGGAGATAGACTCCATCAGACTCCTGGGGGGTCAGGGTGGGACGGAGCTCTTAGTTTCTTCCTCCATCTTGGTTCAACATTCACACCGACGCACCACGACTGAAGGAGAACGGAAATGCTCCGACCTTCATTCACTCAGTTCCTTTAAGAACCGAGGCTTCGTTTGGTTCTCTCACCTGAAACCAGATCAGATTAAACCTGCGTCACGATTCACTGTTACTGAGACGCTCACAAGACCCTGAGGACAAAGGTCCGAGTCCAGAGACCAGGAAGACAAAGGTCCGAGTCCAGATGCTGGTGTAGATTCTCAGTCATCCAGGCCATGGTAAATTCAAAAAAAAGTTAAAAAACAAAAACAACTGGACTTCTATTCTGTAG
>NW_023665762.1:15970-16990 GCF_001649575.2 Kryptolebias marmoratus | reverse complement strand
GTCCGAGTCCAGAGACCAGGAAGACAAAGGTCCGAGTCCAGAGACCAGGAAGACAGAAACTGGGTCAGTCTTTGTAGGAAAAATAAACAGAGTCAAAGGACTCGTCAAATCTACCAGACAAGTCCAGACCAGGACACCAACAGACTGTCCTAAAACCTACAAGTCCAGAGCAAGCTAAGACCAGGACACCAGGACAGATCCCATGGGGACATGGGGACACTGATCCAGAGCAGCTGGTTCTCCTTTGTCTTCCGTCTCCAGTAATTATTGTCCTGATTGGAGTTTGACAGGAAAAACTGTTGGATGTGTGTGTTTCCAGTGAGTGTGTGTGTGTGTGCAGGTGTGTGTGTTTTCACTGTGTGTGTCTGCAGGTGTGTGTGCAGGTGTGTGTGTTTTCACTGTGTGTGTGTTTTCGGTTTACTGCAGATTAAAACGAAGGCTGAAGTGATTGAAAGTTGTGGAGGAACAATAACTCTGAGTGTGTGTGTGTGTGTGGGTCTGACAGCTGCTGCAGCAGAGATTTCCTTGAGGCAGCGAGGACACGAACACACCACACACCCTTCATCCAACCCTCCACCTCCTCACCGTTCGAGAAAACACACAAACACACACACACACCTCCGGGGCAGAGCTCACTTCCTGTTTGCTGATGCGTGGCGGCGAGTGGTTTTGTTTGACAGACACGTGAACACACACACACACACACCCCACACACACACGCTGTCTTCATGCTGAGAGGCGGAGTCTGTTGCCGTGGCGTCTGTAGTGCAGTGAGGCAGTCTTGCTTTCAAACTGAGAACAAATCAAATATTTTCAGTTATTAAAATTATATTTTGTAGTTTAAGTCCTGGTCATTTTCAGGTTGAGCTCTGCCTCTGAGTCTCTGAGTCTCTGAGGCTCTGAGTCTCTGAGTCTCTGAGCCTCTGAGTCTCTGAGGTTCTGAGCCTCTGAGTCTCTGAGTCTCTGAGGTTCTGAGCCTCTGAGTCTCTGAGTCTCTGAGGCTCTGAGTCTCTGAGGCTC
>NW_023665762.1:8295-14358 GCF_001649575.2 Kryptolebias marmoratus | reverse complement strand
CTCTGAGCCTCTGAGTCTCTGAGCCTCTGAGGTTCTGAGGCTCTGAGTCTCTGAGTCTCTGAGTCTCTGAGTCTCTGAGTCTCTGAGCCTCTGAGGCTCTGAGGCTCTGAGGCTCTGAGTCTCTGAGGCTCTGAGTCTCTGAGTCTCTGAGGCTCTGAGGCTCTGAGTCTCTGAGTCTCTGAGTCTCTGAGTCTCTGAGTCTCTGAGTCTCTGAGCCTCTGAGTCTCTGAGCCTCTGAGCCTCTGAGCCTCTGAGTCTCTGAGTCTCTGAGGCTCTGAGTCTCTGAGGCTCTGAGTCTCTGAGCCTCTGAGGCAGAGCTGCTGAGCAAGGCACTCCTGCACCTTAAAGCTCCTACAGTGAAGAGATCAGGGTCTGCTGCCTGCTTGGAGCTCACAGGAGACGCTGTAACTCTGGAAGATCAGCTGATCTCCACAGGAGAAACAGAAGCAGCTGAGACATCCAACTGTCCATCCAACTGTCCATCCATCCATCCATCCATCCATCCATCCATCATCCATCCATCCATCCACCCTCTTCTCCTTTCCGTGTCACAGGAAGTTGGTGCCTATCTCTAGCAGTCTTTGGGAAAGAGGCGGGGTTAAACCTGGACAGGTTGCAAGTCTCACTAAGACATCTGCTCTTTTTATCTTACTGTTATAAATGGAAGACAGAATCCAGACACTTCAGGAGCTGCAGTCTCTCAAATTTTGGAGGCAATGTCCAGAAACAGTCCAAATTCCAACTCTCTAACCAACACCAATAACATGCTTGTGTTTCAGTCCACTTTAAACATAAAATAAAAAAGACAGAAACCTTGTTTACTTCCAAACCAGGCCAGAACCAGTCTGAAACTGAAGTAAAACCACTACAAACACCAGTGAGAACAAGTCCAAAGTCACCCAGAAGGATCTAAGTCCAGGACTCTGTGGTTGTACTGAACACTGAGAACACAAAACAACCAGGAATAAAGAAAGTTCTGTTTCCTGATTGTCTTTTTCTCCCCAAACCCACTCAGGTGTCTCCGTCTGACCCGTCCTGCTCACCGGACCGGCGCCCCTGCTCTCCTCAGACCGCCCACTGGGCCCGGCCCGTTCCTCCGGAGGTGCGCCGCCTCATCGTGAATAAAAACGCCGGAGAGACGCTGCTGCAGCGCGCCGCCCGGCTGGGATACGAGGTAACCAGAAACAAACGCACCCGCCGGTTCTGCTGACTGTTGGTCCTGAGAAGAAGTTCATCTGGACTTTAGGAAGTCCATGAGGAGTTCAGAGGACAGCTGAATCCTGAGGACCCGACTGGATTTATAGTATTTATACTAACAGGATGTAAATAAGTCAGCTGTAGACTCACACTGATTCATGAGATATTTTACTGACAGACACAGAGAAGGGATTACATGAATGCCTGCCAATAATGAGTGAAACTGAAAAACGTTACCAGGGTTATTAAATAAATACACGCATGGCTTGCCGTACAGCCGTTTGTCTCCACACTGCTGATATGAGACAGACTGGCTCCTGTTTCAGCTGAACTAATCCTTCCAGCTTTGCTTTGGTTCAGGATGCTTTAGAACGGATCTCATGTGGTCACGTGTTCTGCTTCGTTTATCGTGTGAAAGAACGGGTTCCACGTCTGTAAATTACTCTGAACATCAGGATCACAATATCTGAAGCTCTAAATGTTTTAGATGAATCATCAGGAATTCAGTTGGAGTCCAGGAGGCTCCAGGTTCTGAGCTGCTTCTGTCATCATCATCTTCATCATCATCTTCATCACTGGAGACCTGAGTTAGAATTCAACCAACGTCTGAAATCAAGTGGAGACAGGAACCACACACACCCAAACACACATACACTCACACACACACCCTCACACACACACACACACACACACACACCCACCCACACACACACACCCACACACACATACACTCACACACACACCCTCACACACACACACCCACACACACCCTCACACACATACACTCACACACACACCCTCACACACACACACACACACACACACACACGTTCGGTGTGAATATTTCATGCGTGCAGCGACAGCTCCTGTCAGGCCTCACGAGTGTCGGCCTCTCTCTCTCGTTGAGGTGCAGCGGTGAAGCTAATGAGCTCAGTTTGCAAATGAAGCCGTCATCCATCACTGCACGTGCACACACACACTCACACACACACACACACACACACACATTCCATACAGATACACAGCTCAGGAACAGACGGAGGTCTCATTCTGCATCTGCTCTGAAGGTGGAACAGTTCTTCCCCTGAAGAGCTGCTTCGTTCTGCTGAGACACCCAGAACCAGAACTAGGTTCTGTTCTGTCTCTGATCCAAATGCTGAATCTGTGAATGTTCAGTCTTTTGTTGGTCCCTGAGGTGGCTGTAAGGAAATGTCTCAAACTGTGTCTGAACGACATTCAGGAGGAAGTTTCCAAACGTTCTGAGATGTTTTAATGCAGCTTCAGTTTCTGGGACTTGGATCCTGTTCAGAAAACTTTCACAACAGTCCTTCTTTAAATAGTCTCCACCTTATCACGGGCATCTGGAACCCATTCTAAGATTCTCAGAATAGTTTCTGTAAGTCAGACGTGAGTAAAGTTTGAAGACTGGACGAGGAGAGGAGACTCCATTGTTACTGAGCAGAGACAGAAATGAGACACATCATGTCCAACAGGAGACAAACTGAACTGTGAAGACGGCTCATATTTACACAGTCCAGATGTCAGAACCGTCTCCCCATCGTGGCCCAAAGATTCACACAGGGATTGAAGGACGTCTCCAAGAAGTCATCGTTTTGTTGTGCTGCCATCGCAGGACATTCCTGAGACATTCCGGAGACATTCCGGAGACATTCCGGAGACATTCCTGAGACATCTGGGCTTCAGAATTAGGACTTCCTGACAAATTTTCACCCAAATGGCGCCGATAGTTTGTGAGACATCTGTGCAACGTTGGTGCAACGCGCACATACCTGCCGTGAGACTGAAACTGAACATACTGTCCCAGTGTTTAGTCTCCCTCCTGTCCAAAGTGAGACACTGGCTCCATGTGGACACGGTTTCAGACGTCTGTCTGGCTCTCAGGACCCGGTTCTGACAGGCGAGGCGCTCTGGACTCACCACGTCTTCTCGTCTCCAGGAGGTGGTGCTGTACTGTCTGGAGCGGCGTCTCTGCGACGTCAACCACAGAGACCACGCCGGGTACTGCGCCCTGCACGAGGCCTGCGCCCGCGGCTGGCTGGGCATCGTACGCCACCTGATCGCCCACGGCGCCGACGTCAACTGCAGCGCCCAGGACGGAACCAGGTACGAACGGACCTGCTGGTTCTGATGGGCTGGGGTCTTCCTGAAACTGAAATAAAAGGTTGAGGACTACATATATATGAACCTATCATCTGCATACCTGCACACCTAAACTCTGCTAAACACCTGAGTCAGGACAGAAAGTAAAGAATGTGTTTACCATCATAGAGACAAATCTGTTGAATATTAATGAATCTCCGGGCTCACATTCTTCAAAGCCACTTCAGGATAAAGACACGTTGATCAGACACACCAACCTCCACTAGACTCTGGCCACCATTTTGAATCAGGTTGTTAATCAGTTGTTGACGTTCATCCAGTTGTTACTGGATGCTAACGACACACACACACACATCGTTGCCCTCCGGCTGATCCAGTCACAGGAAGCTGCTGCTGATGCTTTTTTCTGCTCAGGCCGCTTCATGACGCCGTGGAAAACGACCACCTGGAGGTGGTCCGCTTCCTGCTGGCCCGCGGCGCCGACCCCACCCTGACCACCTACTCTGGGCGAGGACCAATCAGCATGACCCACAGCGCTGCCATGGAAACCTTCCTGGAAGGTACGAGGGAATTCAACTCAAGCTCAGATTGATTATTTATCTACAGCTCCTGTTTATTTCACTAATTCAAGCCAGTTTAACCTGAGATATAATAACTAAAATCTGTTTGTTATTAAAACTAAGATATAATGTAGAGTTCAGGTTATTTTACAGCAATTTATTTTTTTATTTTGTATAAAAAAATCACAATTAAAAAAATGACAAAAAAATCAAAAATGAAGCGTTTTCAGAAGAAAAGTAAAAAAACAAAAGATCAAATATGGTGAGAGAAAAATGTTGGAATCAATGAGGAGACGTGTGTTAGTGTGTGTGTGTTTGTTAGTGTGAGGAGGTGTGTGTGTTGTTAGGTTGGTGTCCGTATGTTTGTTCGTGTGTGTGTGTCTGTGTGTGTTTGTTAGTGAGAGGTGTGTGTGTGTGTGCGTGCGTGTTGTTAGGTTTGTGTGCGTATGTTTGTTAGTGTGCGTGTCTGTGTGTGTTTGTTAGTGTGTGCGTGTGTGTGTGTGTGCGTGTCCTCGGCAGCCTGTCTGATTACCATTCCCTGCCTGTATTTGTTCTCTCCATCTCCTCCTTCCTCCGCTCCCTCCAGAGGAGTTTAATGAGGCTTGGCTGCTGAATCCCCGAACAGCTTACTGACACACACACACACACACACACACACACTCCTGCCAGCATCCGTCTCCTCAGCGGCGAGCGCCGTGGCGGCGAGTCGGCTCCGTCTGAACACAAACACTCATCTTCTTCTCCACATCTTTCAGCGTGTGTGGCTCCATTGTTTTCAGCTCTCTGATTGGTCGGCTCTTTGATCGGCTTTAACTCTGCGGCTCTCTCTGCCTGCAGACTATCTGTCTGACATCCAGGGAAGGTCGGAGGGCGACCCGGGAATCTACTGGGAGTTTTACGGCAGCGCGGCGTGCGGTTAGTTCACACACAAACACCGCACTGATGTCATCAGGGACAGAATAAAGACAAACAGACGAATCTGACCACGACTCCACCCTCATATTTATTACCATCGAACGGGTCTGAGGCAGGACGTCATGGAACCAGGCACCATGACTTCTTACACTGGTTCTGTTACCGAATTAGAATCCAGAGCTGGAGTCGGACTGGACCTGACAGAACACGTCCTGAACAAGAGAACCAGAGAAACGTGAATAATGATGTTCTGTTGCTCCTTCAGAGCCGCTGAGCGAAGCGGGAGTCTACAACATTCTGGCTGACCCACCGGGACCAGAGGAGGAGGAGGAGGAGGAGGACGAAGAGGACCACATGGATGAGGAGCACCGTGCCAGGAGGGAAGTGTTTGAGTTTGAGCTCTCCGATCGACCGCTGCTGCCGTGCTACAACATCCAGGTGTCGCTGTCGCAGGGGTGAGTCAGAACCACGGCAGGAACCTGTCCACATGTGGACCAGGAACCAGCACTTACCCCTCCTCTCATTCAGTAAACAACTCAGGTCAGAGAAAAGGAACTCTGAAGTGACGTCTTCAGATATTTGCTGATGATCCTGAGGCTGAGGGGGAGGAGCCTGTGATGGTGGGCAGGTGGGGGGAGGAGCCTGTGATGGTGTGCAAGTGGGGGAGGAGCCTGTGATGGTGGGCAGGTGGAGGAGGAGGTCAGGTTTTGACAGATATTGAGGCCGTTGTTAGTCTGTCATGGCCGACACGTCACTTCAGTAAACAACTCAGGTCAGAGAAAAGGAACTCTGAAGTGACGTCTTCAGATATTTGCTGATGATCCTGAGGCTGAGGGGGAGGAGCCTGTGATGGTGGGCAGGTGGGGGGAGGAGCCTGTGATGGTGGGCAGGTGGGGGAGGAGCCTGTGATGGTGGGCAGGTGGGGGAGGAGCCTGTGATGGTGGGCAGGTAGAGGAGGAGGTCAGGTTTTGACAGATATTGAGGCCGTTGTTAGTCTGTCATGGCCGACACGTCACTTCAGCTCTGTCACCCGGGGGCAGCTGGGAGTAGAGCTGCTGCTCCTCCTCATGGAGAGGAGTCAGCTGAGGAGGTTCATCGGATCAGGAGGAACTCCTGGAGGACTAACCCACTGGGAGGAGACCTCAGGGCAGATCCAGAACTCTGCAGGGATTCTAGATCCTCTCTGGTCTGGGAACACCTGGGATCCTCCAGGAGGAGCTGGAGAGGGTCTGAGGAGAGGGAGGTCTGAGGAGAGGGAGGTCTGAGGAGA
>NW_023665762.1:0-7058 GCF_001649575.2 Kryptolebias marmoratus | reverse complement strand
CTGAGGAGAGGGAGGTCTGAGGAGAAGGAGGTCTGAGGACAGGGAGGTCTGAGGAGGTCTGAGGAGAGGGAGGTCTGGGTTTCTCTCCTGGACCTGGACCTGGTAGCTCCATGACCCGACCACAGATAAGAGTAAAACTTTGTAAAACTGACTTTTAGCTAATTTTATTTTTGCTAATGTTCATTAGCTGTGGCGGCCATCTTGAATCTTCACAGGTTAGTCAGTTGTGCATCCAGTGGGTCATGAGATATTTTGCTAACAGGCAGCCAAGCAAACACAGATGAAACCTGTCGGCAGCAGCTGATGTAAAATAAAAGGTTGATTCTGAGCTAAAGAGTCCATTAAATGTTAGAAGAGAAAGGAAATGTTTCTTTTATGAACATTTTATAACCAGATTAGTTTTATTGTCCTGATTCATAAACGTTTAAAACAAAATGATTTTACTGTTTTTAAGTTTATATTTATTTCCTGAGGCTAAAAGCAGGATTCAGTTTCCTTTGTTGCATGTGAAAGTGACAGGAGGAGAACCGAAGGCGACGGCTCGTCTTCTCTACATTCTGCTGTTGAAACTGCAAACATCCGTCGAGGTCTTATTGATTAATAATGTGTGTGTATGTGTGTGAAGGGCAGATGAACACACACACACACACAGCGCGCAGCAGACGAGGCCACATGTTGCGTCGGCTGCTGTCTGAATGTTAAGCAGCTCGCTCCGTGGCCTTGTATCCAGGAAGAGCCGTTAATACGACATCAGACGCCACGGAGGGAAAAGGAGAGGCGGAGAGCAGCGACAGGGGAGGAAGACGGAGTGGAAGCCAATTAGCTGCGTCGCCACGGCGATGCAATCCTCGTTAACGACCTCTCCGTCTGTCCTCGCTCTCCTCCCTGAGCTGCAGCCTAATTGGTGTCTGAGTGTGAAAAGACGTGCGAGAACAACAAGCAGGAATATATTTATATAAAGAGAGTGAATAAAATAAAAAGTGTGGGGGTGTGGTCTTTGTTCAGAGCAGATCTGCTCCTGATCCATCCAGTCTGACCCGAGTCCGACTTTCAATGTTCGTTTTAAAGTCCCGTTCGTCTTCACTCTGTTAACCACATAAAGATTTACAACTACGTGTCTACGCCGATGACACCGCTCTTTAACGGGATTCGTCAGAGTCAGACTTGAAATGTTCAGTGAAAAGGTCCGATTTAAAGCTGTCTCATGGAAACCCAGAACCAGGATTTCAGGGTTCACTTTGTGTATTTTCTCTCTTTTCCTCCTCCAGTCCCAGAAACTGGCTCCTCCTCGCCGACGTCCTCGCTCGGCTTCGGATGACCTCTCGCTCCTTCCGCCGCCTCTTCCCGCAGCTGAACATTCAGTCCGTCCCTGAGGACGAGTTCTACCGGCAGGCGTCGCTGTCGCAGCTGCTGACGGGTCCGGATGAGCAGGAGCTGGCCTCCTTCAGACCTGATGTGAAGGACCCCCTGGAGCTGGTGGAGGCCACGGCGGAGCTGGCCGGCATGCTCGGCTCCTCACTGGAGTTCGTGGACAGTCGCTGGGACTCGCTGGAAGCCTCTCCGCCCCCGACACCCCCACCTTCACCGAGCCCACCTCAGTGTATCGTACCACCTTTACCTCGGCAGCAGCAGGAAGCAGAACCTGGTCCTACAGAGTCCACCTCCGGGCTGAAGCTTTCAGCTGCTGCAGCTACATTAGATGTTAGCAGATGGGAACAGAGAGAAGAAGGTCAAACTGTTGGGATTCTGTCGTTGACAAAGACAAGCGTCTCTGTGACTGCGAGCATCTGGGAACCACAAGGACACCGGATCCAGAATCCTGGGGTCCATGGGACCTCTGACTCAGACTGTAAGAACTGGGAACAACACCAAGGAAACACCAAATCTAACTCAGGGGACGGTGGAAACGTGTGGGAGCCACAGTGGCTACCATGTAAAAGCTCCGGGAATTCTGACACCAAACCGGCTCTACTTCAGAACAGGAACACTGGGAATTCTAATCCAGCACTTCTGAAAGGAGAGGCGAACGCTAACATCTGGAAACATCAAGGAAGGGTGTTGGACTCTCCAAATACACCGAGTCCGAGTCCTGAGACCTCCGGCCCCGTGAAGCCAGACATCTGGGACCATCAGGGAACCAAGAGAACTGCTGGGACCAGCGCAGCGTCCAACAGAGACACTAACCCCCGCGAAGACTCCAACCAAACATGCAAGGCCATAAAGATGGACGCTGCCTGGCAGAGGAACCTGACCAACGTCAGGGTCCACATCAGAGACCTGGGCCTCAGAGTGGCCAGCATTCAGAAGGATCTGAAGAAGGAGTCGGTGAAGATGGTGGGAAAGAGTCCCAAAAGTAAAAGCAGGTCCTGAGCCGATCCAAGGCCGTCAGGAACACTTCAGTTTGTAAAGTGACTGTAACTGCATCGTGTGTGTTGTGTTAAACTGTAAATAACCTTTTTTATTTATGAGCACTCTGGTCTCTGTACGTTCTGTGATGGTGAGAGTCGGTTCTGTCCGGACATCTATCTCTGTTCAATAAACACGACAAGGAGGAACTCCTGACGTTTGTTGGAGCTCATTTGGTTCAAAGGTTTGTCTTGACCTGAGTCCAGAGAGCAGCTCCAGGTTTGATTGGCTGACGGCTTCTGACCCGATGGAAGCACATTCAGTCTGTTACAGAGAACACGATGAAGGGTGGAAATACAAAAGCATTAAAGCGGCCATTTTACTTCCAGTACTTTAGTCATCAAACTCCTCTTGTTCTACAACTACTACTACTACAGTTTTACCCAACCTTGAGTTCATTCAGATGTTCTGGTTTCTGATATATTTAAATATTTATCTTTAAGGTTTGGTCTCACTGAAGAATGTGGATCTGATTTCCTGCTCCTTAAAAACAAACTTCAGCACATTTCTGACAACAAACACAAGACATCTGGTTCATCTCCATATGAGTCGGCTGTTTCGTTTCTTTCCTCTCAGAGGTCAGAGGTCACACACCCAAACAGGAAGTGAAGGCTCTTTTTAACTCTCAACATCTCCCTCAACCTGAACCTGTGGGTCCATCAGAACCTTCTGCTGCTCATGGGTCAAGAAGTTCTGAAAAGAAAGCTGATGGTCGTTTCAGGATTGGAACCCTCAACTTTTCTTGTTTGCCTTCAACTCCTCATCAGACAGCCGAGTTTTTAAAACGTGATGATTAATAAAATAAAAGTTTCCTCATCGACATTCAGCACCGACAGAGAGGTGAGACCTGATTCTTCAAAGATTTCAAAATAAGAGTCCTGGAAATATCAGAATGATCTAAACCTCCTAAAACCAGCTTCACATGAGAGTGTGTGTGTCTTTGTCTCTGTGTGTGTGTGTTAGAGAGTCGGTGTGTGTGTGTGTGGCTCTGTCTGTGAGTCTCTGTGTGTCTGTGTGTGTGTGTGGCTCTGTCTGTGAGTCTCTGTGTGTGTGTGTGTGTTGTGGAGAACAGATGACTCATCGTGTCCCTCAGCTGTGGGCGAACGGAGGATCGAGGCTGAACGAGTCATCAGCTGCATGAATGGACTCGCTCCTGTTGGCTTCAGATGGAACGATGTCGCCCAGATTCCCTGCAGCTGAATCCAACCTGTCAGGATGTCAGGAAGCACCGGGCCCAGAGAGGTCAGGAAAGGAGAACTGGTCTCAGACAAACCTGGTTCAAGTCTGAATCAGTGTCAGAGCAGAGAAGTTTAAAGATTATTCTCATTAATCTTTAAGTGTCTGACGGTGTCAGATGTCGCTGAACTCTTGAGACTGCAGCTGCTGGTGTCAGACACATTCTTATCTGAACACATCAAACCACAAACACCTTCTGTTGTCTGTGACAAACCTGCGGCTTGTCAGCAGCTCTCACGTGAACAGATTTCTCAAACTGAGGAAACTCCACCAACGAGGTGACAAACGTTGGCTTTCACACACGCCTGCCTGCAGCGGTGTGTGTGTGTGTGGCTGCCTGAAGACGGAGGGTTGAATTGCTAATGCGCCACAGGAAGTGTGTGTGTGTGTGTGCGCTGGGGTCGTCTGGTTGGCAGATCTGCGAGGCTGTTTAGCGAGCGAGACGAGCAGCGCCGCAGATGAATATTTAAACAGAGGGAAGCAGAGCAGCCATCATTTATTGATGCTGCTGAAGGGAAAGATGAATAGGCTGTCTGTGTGCGCGGCGCTGGAAGCTGCCAGCAGCCCAACAGCAGCCGAACAGCAGCCGACGCTCAGGCTGAACGGATTTTGGGACCTTCTAAACGCTCATCAGCTCCCACCAAAACTAGAGCTTCCATTTATTTAGTTATGTCATGAGGGAGTTTCCAGCTCAGAGAGGATATATAAGAGTTCTGGTTCTGACCCGGGGTCTCCTCCCAGTCCTGATCAGATGACTGATTCCTTATCGATGAGGAGGAGCAGTGGCCCCTCACCCTGACTCGCAGTAGGTATCTGCTGGTGTTCGTGGCTCAGCTGCACTCTGACGTTTCCTCAGGTCCAAAATGAAGAAACAAAGTTTGAGTGATAAATGATCCAAATGTTGATGCAGCAGGTCTCCTCAGGCCTGGAGGTCCACCTCTGTCTTAGACTCTCAGGTGGAGAGAGAAGAACTGTCGACTGACCAACACCTGGTGGCTGCTAGAAGGACCCGGGAAACCCAAACAAATACTGAGGGTGAACTAGGAACATCTGGTGTCCACTGTCCATGAGATCTTTGATTGCATCTTTTGGGGGGGGCTTTGAGCCTCCATTGCTGATGCAGCTTCTAGGAGCTGTGGCCTGAGGGTCCTTGGTGCCTGTCCTGCAGCAACCAGAGAACCTGTTGGTGGACAGCAGGGATGATGAAGGCCTTTGGGGCTCTGCTGCCCTGGAGAACTCCTAAAACAGCAGATAGGTGCAGGATGGACAGAAGGACTGTGGTTTTTAGAGTTAAAGAAGCAAAAACTGAGATATGGTAGAAATTTGAAAAGGTCATGGAGAAGGACTTTCAGTTGGCCCCAAGAAGCTTTTAGCAATGACTGAGAAAGGAGAAAACAGGCCCCGTCTCAGGCTCGTCCCACGACCTTAATCTGGTCATCATGTCCCCCTTTGAGGAGGCAGTCTGAGGACTTGGGGGAAGGCAAGTCCATTACCGGGGCACAGGTGACCAAGGAAGTCAAAAAGCTGTTCGGTGGCAGAGATTCCCCCTGAGTTCTGAAGGTTCTGGATGTTGTGGGGCTGTCATGGTTGACACGTCTCTTCAGTGCTGCATGGAGGACTGGGACAACACCTGCAGAGTGGCAGACAGGGGTGGTGGTTCCCACCTTTAGAAAGAAGGGGAACCAGACAGTGTGTACCAACTATCAGGGGATCATACTTAGTCTCCACAGGAAAGTTTACTCCAGGGTGTTGGAAGGAAGGCTCAGATTGTTCATCCAACCTCAGATCCAGGAGGAGCGGCGAGGTTTTCATCCTGGAACAGTGGACCAGATCTTCATCCTGGCAGAGCTGCTAAGGGGTCGTGGGAGTTTGACTCTCCAGTCTACGTGTTTTGTGGATTTGTAGAAGATTTATGGCATCTGTAGGCGGTGCAGCAGGAGTACCAGGGTCACGTCTAAGGATTATCCACTCCTTGTAAAACCAAAGCAGGATCTGTGTCCACATTATTGGCACAAAGTCGAGCTCGTTCTCCATGCAGGTTGGACTCCACCAGGGCTGTCCCTTGTCTCTGATCCTGTTCGTGGTCTTCGTGGACAGGATCTCAAGGTGCAGTCGTGGAGAGGAGGGGGTCTGGTTTGGGAACCTTAGGGTCTCATTCTCTGCTTTCTGCAGATGATGTGGTTCTGTCAGAGAGCACTGAGGCAGTTCACAGTCCTCCCAGTCTGAGGTCATGGTTCTCAACCACAGAAAGGTGGAATACTGAGTTGTGTTGGTAGGGTGGAGCTGGGGATGGATCAGTGGGTAAGGTCCTTGTCTGCAGGAATGATGGCGTTGATCTGGTCTGTTGTAGTGAAAAAGGAGCTGAAAGGCAAAACACTCAAATTACTGCTCCGTCTACGTTCCAGCCCTCACCGGTGGTCAAGAGCTCTGGATCATGACCAGAAGAACCAGAGCCTGGATCCAAGCTCCTCTGTAGGGTGGCTGGATCAGGAGCTCCATCATCAGAGCTGAGCTGCTGCTCCTCCTCATCAAAAGGAGTCAGCTGAGGAGGTTCAGGCACCTGATGCTTCCAGGACGCCTTCCTTTACAGGTTGTCCAGGTGTACGTCCCATTGGGAGGAGGTCCAAGGGCGGACCCAGGACTCACCAGAGGGATTATATATTTCACGGCTGGACTACGGTGAGTTCAGATTTTGGTGGTCTTAATATGCAGTTTAGTCATTCTTTCTTAATAAATGGATGAAGTAATAAATGAGTCCCATGTTGGAGTTTAAGGCGTCGGTCGGTTTGAGGTGGTTTCATGTTTACAGGAAGCTGAGAGGTCTGAGTTCGGAGGGTCGACCTCCAACGAGACGCACAAAGAGAAGGGAGAAGAAGAAAAAGGCTGAGAGGAGTGTGTGTGTGCGTTTCACTGTGTGTGTGTGAGAGACGGTTTCAAGGCGCCCCTTCTTATTCGCTCGTTCGCCCTCGCTGCCTGTCTCTCTCTGAAACACACACACACACACACACCTTCTTTTCACGCTTCGCTGCCAACACTTTCCCTCCCTCTCTGAATGCAGAGCCATGCTTGCTCGCTCGCTCACTCAGGAGGAGGAACACGAGGAAATCAATTAGTCTTCCTCCTTTTCTCACCTCCTCCTCCTCCTCATCATCATCAGTCTGTTGTGATGAAGAGTCGTCTCCTCTCTCTCTCCAACATGTTAACGTCTGACTGGGATCAATACTTACCTGATCAGTTGCAGAACCACGTCTCATTGATTAGATTTGGATCTAATCCGATTTTCCTGAAGCCCTTGGCCGACGCGGTGGTGCCGTGAGTCCGGTCAGAGGAACTAAAAACATGTTTCATAAATAAAAGAACTTCGTTTAAGGATCCATCTTTAACCCCCTGAAGCCTCTCTGACACAGGTTTGCACC
>NW_023665761.1:121202-127015 GCF_001649575.2 Kryptolebias marmoratus | reverse complement strand
CTAATTTTATGACCAGCACCTGTACATGTTGAGCACTTTTTTACACTTTTAAACCATCATAAACCATATACAACCTTTTAAACCATCAAACGTTTTAAACCATCATAAACGTTTTAAACCATCAAACGTTTTAAACCATCTTAAACCATCATAAGCCTTTTAAACCATCATAAGCCCTTTAAACCATCATAAGTCCTTTAAACCATCATAAACCTTCAACACCTTAAAACCATAAAACAACTTTAAACCACAGCGAGCATTTGAAAACAGCATTGGAAAGCGTAGCAAACATTGGAAAGCTTAGCATTCAAAAGCATGACCAATTAAAAGCTATTAAAAGCATAAAGAGCATTAAAAGCTTTTGCCTGCATTTAAACACTTTAAACACAGAGCGAGATTAAAATCGCCCCTCACCTTTGCTGCTTCACAGTCTCTAGGAGTAACTGAGCCAATTCATCATGCATATATACCTCCCTGTCCTCTCTGTGATTGGATGGTGTTGCTGCAAAGGACTTCTGATTTTCTCCACACAGGTGTTGAAAATCAGGTAATTAAAATGTTCTTTTAAAGTCACAAAAGGGCAGTTGACAAAAGTCACAGTAGGTGGCAGCAAGCACCTAAAAGTTGTTTGTGATCCACCATAAAATAAAAGAGGAAGACAAAATGTCACAAATCATGTGTTTCACATATCAGACAATAAATGTAGCAATGATGGTGCTGGTGTTTCTGTTTCATACATTAAAGGTGAAGCTCAAAAATAAGAATGGTTATAACTTTANNNNTAAAGTGACAGATTGGAAAAGCTGTAGGAGNGGCCTCAGGCTGACAAAAGCAGCTGAATTACCAAGACTGATGGTTGTGTGATTCTCATCAAAACTTGGATTTATGACAACATTCCTACACAGATGTGTAATGAGAATCTCTTTAAAGCTGCAGAGGTGCAAATATATATTTCAGATTGTTCAAAAGGTAACATCTTTTTCTTTTAATGCACCTGTGCTTGCTCACTTAGCTGTACAAGGTATTTACCAAGAAAGCTTTTTATAACTCCTCAGAAGGGGTATGTATATATGTTGAGCACTCAGTGGTTGCTTTTTCTTTGTTTCATGATTTTTTTTTCCATTATGTCTAATTCAGCTGGTTTAAATTATGCAGGACCCATTACATGAAGCAGCTGTTGGGTTCCTGGGTGAGGGGATTAGTTTGGTTTCCTTTTCAGTTCTGTGCCGGGCCACCAGAGGGAGCGATTGGATCACTCTGCTTGGGAGGGCGTGCCTGCTGGCTCTCAACTATCCGCACCTGAAGGGATTCATCATCCAGAGGAGTATATGAGCAGCTGACAGCCAACACTTCTTTGCCAGAGTGTTTGCCAGTTTTTGGTACTCTAGCCCCTCAGTGTGTCTATTCTAAAGATCTCTTGTGTTTGCTCCGAGTTTTTTCAGGCTCTCACCATATACTTGTAAATCTCCGTCAGGAATCCTCCGAGGCCCTTGGGACGGTTTCTTCTAGCCCCCGGTCCTGAAAGAAACCTTTTTTCGTGACGCATCTGCTGTCTGCTCCGCTGCTCCTCTGTGGTGACATATCTGACCTGCCTACCCTCCAACGCCGGTCCATCTCCAGCCAGCCTACGCCAGCTCTCTTCCCCACTCTGGAACCACGTACCACCTCCCATCTTCCTCTGTATGTTTCAAGTAAGAACTGAGCTCTCGGCCATTAGTTATCACCTTTTCCCACCCCTGTGAACCCATCTAACCCCGCTCTTTCCTTGTGTGCAGACGCACCCGGACTCCGACCCGCTTATCCTCCTAGCTGTGCTTCCTTGTTTGATTTTGGTGTTATTGCAATAAATATCCACTGTAACATCCGTCTCTCCGTGAGTGTTTCTGCATGTGGGCAAAAAGCATTAGACCCATCATGACAGCAGCATTATATTACACTTCTTTAAGTATAGCTGTTAAAGCCTAAAAATGTATCTCAAGTCATTGCTATTCTTGCAAAAGTTATAAAACTTATATTTTGATTTAGCCGTGGCTGTACAGGCCACACGTAGACCTTAACTGTTTTTTTATTTCCCTGAATTCTGTCTAATTTTAATATATTATAAAAAAGTATAATAGCAATGAAAAAAGGTCAAAATGCAGAATAATATTGCAGTTTACCCTTTTTCAATAATAGAAAATACTATTACCAAAAAAAAGAAGTATGTCTAAAACTTACTGCATTTGATCATAATATTCTAAAATTGTTTTTGAATCATGTGATTTCTTATGTTAATCTATTTTATGTGTTTGTTTTTATTTATAACAACTAACTTGTGTACTAAAATGTGACTGTTTCAAAAATAACACTAATAATTTTCACAAAATCATGAATAGATTTCCAAATAAGCTTTCCACATACAATATCAGTATGTTTTCATATTTAGTAATGGTTCTCAACTGCTCCTACTTCAGAACCCACCATCACCCTTTAATGACAAGCCATGACCCATATCAGGGAAAACTTCTTTACTTGTTGAATGCGGTAATGGTGAAATTTGAACCTGAAATAAGAAAATTAAGTCTCACAATATGCCAACACAAAACAACAAGTTGAATGATGAACCAAAACAACTAGAAACTGACAATGCTCGAGAAAGAAAAATCCTCTTTTACGCTTAATTAGCTGCATTTAAATTAAAACCAAAACTATTCACTTCAGTAACTTCAGCCTTTTTAGAAAGACTCAACAGTGCTTTCACATACAAACATGAAATAAAGTCCAATGACTGAGATAGTTTTTCTGAAACTATCTAACTCATGTAGCTGGTTATATAACAAACAATTTCTTAAGATTATTCAAGAATTAACTATAAGCTGACAACAATCAGAATGTTGATTTTTCACTTGACATTTTTCTTTGCTCAGGCAAACACCCATGGCCCTCTGAATAAAAACCCACAGCTGGATATTTTTGACCCAAACATCAAGAGAGAGGAAGTTACTGTGGCACAGAATCAATTTGAGTTGATGTAAACAAGATGAAAACACGTCCAGGAATAATTAAGTTCTTGTTTGTCATGTTAGAGTATAAATGATGTTGATTACAGTTATTCCTGTAAGTGTTGCGTCATGTTGTAAGACAGCCAACACTGCATATGGACCGCTTCAGGGGAAACACAGTGAATTCCTCTGCAGATATCCTGTTCTCTGGTTTAACATGCAGTTTGTTTGGTCTTTGAATTAGGAGGTTATACAATAATCTGATGCAGCAGCAATAGACACCATTGCTAAAAACCTACTAAGTAAATTCTGCAGCCTGAGACAGACGTTTGAACTGAAGAGGAAGAAAAAGTCTTAGCCAAAGCCCTGTCTCCTTTGCTTGATTGACATGTAGACTGATTGATAGATTTGCGGATCACGTCTCAACACAGTTACAGCTTCTGTTGTTCAGGAACCTGAAAGTGCTTGTGCGCGTGTTGGCAGAGATCCAGCAGAAAGTGAAGTGTTTCTGCCTGGGTGAACTTTGACCCTTTTCTAACTGCCTACTGGCTCTGTCGCAGACTGAAAAAGTTTAAGTGTAAAACTAAAATTACATGAACTCCTTGCAGATCTGAAACCAGAACCAGAAGCATAGTTTGGATTTCTAAGCTGCCCCCTCATGAACTCATTCAGAAGCTTTTCCTCTAACAGTTTCTAAATGCTGTCAACTCATCCCATGTTTTCAGCTGAAATTACTGGAACGCATTCCTTATGCTCCGGACAAATCAGACCAGCTGTCTTAAAATTATGGTCCTTGTTAACCTCAGGGTTCAGGAAAGCTAAGACCAAAAACCCACAGAATACACAGGCAAGTAAAAATGGTTTTATTTTATAAGGAACAGGAAGTGGAAAGTCATGTCTACAGGAAGAAACAGACATTTGGATAAATCTACAAGGAGAATAGTGAGTTTAACATCTTCATTCTTTTTCTTCTCTGTCGTCTTTTACCTTTTACCATTTGGATGTACACTTGGCCCAATTGGACAGCTACTTATACACCCACGTAACATGAACACACTTTTTAAAATTTTATTTTATTTTTTTACGTGTCTGTATGTATGTATGTATGTATGTATCTATCTATCTATCTATCCCTTATTTTCTGCTACACAGTCGGTCTTTCTGCTACACATACCCCCCCCCTCCGTATATAGAAGATGGCAGCCATCTCCTATATACGATATGCCTGAAATGCCATAACAGGACAAAAACAAAGAACAGCAACTTCAGAATCAATACACACATGCTAACAATGGCAGCATGCTTTGGATGGCAAAATACCTTACTCTGGGCATGTGGGTCATTTTAGGAAGTGGAGACTGTTCATACTGGAGTCTGATGGAGGTCAAATTTAAAATGTAATATGAACAACCACACACACACAAAAATGGATTTGAGCAAAAAATCAGAATTGAGCAATAAGTGTGAACGTAGCCTTATTTATCCTAGTTTCTTAAGCCTCAGCATCTTTTATATTTTATTTATTTATTTTCATTCATCAGGGATAGTTTTATGATTCTCACCTTATAACTTATGTCTGTTTATTGTTGTAAAGCCTAACTACACAAAATTTTATTTTATCTCTGTCATCAGTTGGCCGTTGTCACCGTTTGATGCAATATGATAATTGTCACCTAACCAGTCAGACCAGTACTGATGGGAAATCTTGCCAAAACTACTCTAACTTTACAAAGACTGTATTCTTTGATTGAAGCTCAGCTCTCGTTGCAGAATTTTAAATAAATCTAATTTAGCGACATGAGAGGATGTCCATATTTCTGCTTGTGAAGCTGAGCAGGAAGTGACTACACTCAGCAGGTTGATCCGTTAATGTCACACAACTAGAAAAACTGTCATTCAGGCAGCTCCACTTGTTCACTTTCTGTTTTGTCAGAGAAGTGGGTATTTCCTGCATCACCTGAACACAAATCAACCAACAAAAACAAAACCCTAAATTTAACCCTACAATAAACCTAACTAAACCTTAACCCTACCAAACTAACAAACACACAACCCTAACCTTAGTCCTAACCAACAGACAACAACAGTGGAGCACTGACCATTTGGATAAAACCTTTTATTCTATAAATGGTTTTATAGAATACTGAATTCACAGCTAAAGAGTCAGTTGTCCAAACTACCATGAATGATAGCTTTGTTTTATGATTGGAAATTATACTTTAGTTCAGGTCACCTAAGTTGGTCAACTCTGAAGGTTTAAGGATGGTTTTTGATTTAATCTGTAATATGTAGTAAGCAGAACACACCTTTTAAAAAAATATAACATTTTAGTGTAATTGTGCAACAAAACTCTGATATGTTTGTTTCTTTACTATATTTAAGTACCCATCTCTTTTTTAGTCTTAGTTTTTATCCAACAAACATTTTAAGGCATCATTTCTGTATGTGTGTATGGCTTTAAGTAAGTAATATATCCATTCATTCATCCATTTTCTTTACCCACTTCTCCGTTCCGGGTCGTGGGGAGTTTGTGAGGATCTGGGTTTGGCTCTGCCTTGTGGGCAGAGCCACTAATCATTCTTCCACAGGTGTTCCAGTTTCCCACTGATTAGACCAGCCAGTACTTAAGCAGCAGGCGGGGATCAGATCTTCGCTGGAGCATCGAACCTTCTGGGTTAGTTTCTCCGCCTCAGCGTCTAACCTAATTTATGCTCCTTGTGTTAATCACGATCTCTGTTTGTGCCTACGACTCAGGTTTCTTGCCACGCCACGACTACGGACCTAAGGAACTACTTACCTGGAAAACCGAGGACACTTACCTTGCTGCTACTG
>NW_023665761.1:119149-121146 GCF_001649575.2 Kryptolebias marmoratus | reverse complement strand
TTAAGAACCTAGCTACCATCTTGGAACCAGATTGTACCCGAGACTCACCCCGCTCTCCTTATCTTGCAGACTCCTCCAGACTCCGACCACTGTATATAGCTGCACATGTAAATAAACTCACTTACCGTTATTCTCGTCTCCGTGTGTGGTTTTGGTTTCGCTCTCTGGACAGAAACACTCGAGTTCATGACAGAGTTGGTGCCTGTTCCCGGCAGTCACTGTAGGAGAAGTAGAGGACACCCTGGACAGGTTGCAAGTCTATCGCAGGACAAGTAATATATGTCTATTTGTTCTTCCAGATCAAAATATTCAAACAACCAATGGACAGAATTTGATTAAATTTGGTGCAGACCCTTTCTCTTTGGTGAAATAACACAATAACTGCGTGCCACTTTATATCGGATGATGATGTCCAAAGTATTTATGCAGTAAAACAAAATCTCTTTATTTTACGGGGTGACCTGAGACTACAAATTTCTGACAACAGTCTTTTACACTTAATAAATGCAGATATTTAAACATTGCATTAACATTTTAAAATCAAGAATAAAATAAACATCAGAATAAGGCCCTCTTCACACAAGATTAGGAACCCTGCTTTGCTCTCTAAGATGTTCACAACTTGTGAGAATGTGTCTGGATTGCAGCAAATTTGGAAAAACGTTTCATCTTCTTTTGCATTTCCATGAAAGTCTCCTGCTACCTCACCTTGCTGTACTGTAGATCAGTCACACTCTGTCACATGTAATAGACTTCAGGTCGTGAGTGCAAAGAAGAGGACCTTCGAAACATGCAGCATCAAAACGCCTTACAACTCTAGGTCACAGGGTTTTTCTTCATTATCTTTCACATTCAGAACATGTCTTTTACAGGAACTAAGTTATGGAAAGTTGCAATGGTGATATCAAGCTGTTAAGTATTACTGCCAAGTCCTGTATTATGTCATTCACAGTGTAAACTGTTGCACATCCACCATCCCATGTAACACAAAAATACCATATTATCACCATAAACACAAAAGTCTGCAGGTTATACTGAAAATAAGTGGTACAAGAACAAAGCCCAGTGGGTCTCCAGATATTAAAAAAGAGCTGCAAAGAGAGAATTCAAAAGAAAAAAAGATAAAAGGTACTTCCCTGCAGGTTTGTCACTACCAGAAAAACCTGTCACATTATCCACCGGATCACTGTTCACGACACAAATAGATCAACTATTTCCTGATTGTTGTCACCTTTCCTGTACATAACCCTGGCTGTTGCATGAATCACTATCACCAAATTCTTTCAAAATACTGTCTAACCACAACAGATTGCCATCATTATTAGTTGAAATCAGATTTCTTATCTGGCTTTAATCTCCTCGTTGAAAACCCCAAAGTTCTGCTGCCAGCTCTTTGTCTTCTACGCTTTCTAGTTTTTGGGAGTTTCCACTTTGCTAAGCCCTCAAGAATTTTCTTTTTCGCTTCTAAAGTGAACTGATCTGACTTACTGTAACTAGACAGAGTGATAAACCCTAGATGAAGGTCCTGTGTTTTTGCCAGCTATCCAGATTTAGATTTCCTTCCTGTCTTGTGTATTGTCTAGATGAACAATGACTCACTGCATTAGCACATAAAGGGGAACTTCATATTAGATGGGTAAAGGTCCGAACTATCAGGTTTGAGATGTAGGTTGTACCCAGAATGCAGGCAGACTTGAAGAGCTCAAAAAATAAACTGAGCACCATTATATGTTTTTGAAAGCTGGAATCTGAGACCTCCTCCTCTGTTCAATGTTGGTTCCTTCCCTTTTGACATAGATGGCTTCCTTTACCCCCCTCTCGAACCATCTGTCTTCTCGGTCCAAAATATGAACATTTTGGTCCTCAAAGGAGTGTCCCTTATCCTTGAGGTGTAGGTGGACAGCTGAGTCCTGTCCCGAAGAGGTGGCTCTCCTGTGTTGAGCCATGCGTCTGTGGAGAGGTTGTTTGGTCTCTCCAATATAAAGGTCTGAACATTC
>NW_023665761.1:102547-118679 GCF_001649575.2 Kryptolebias marmoratus | reverse complement strand
AAAAAGGCAGCTTGTTGTCGTCAGCATCTTCTCTGGTAAACTTGATGTTGTTGTCGACCGAGTTGATGTGTCTGGTGAAGGCTTCAACTTCTTTAGCTTGGATTTTGACCCAGGTATCGTCCACATATCTGAACCAATGGCTTGGTGTTGCTCCCTCAAAGGAGTTCAAGGCTCTCTGCTCCACTTCCTCCATGTAGAGGTTAGCCACAATCGGAGACACTGGAGATCCCATGGTGCAACCATGCTTCTGTCTGTAAAAACTGTCATTAAACTTGAACTTAAACTGAAGAGATCACACACTGACTTCCAACTGTCAGAACTTTACAACATTTTTACAATTTTTTCTTATTTCCACAATCTTTACCCTTTTTCTCCAGTTTATACATCCAAATCTAGGTATTTACATCAGCTTAGATTGCTAAAAAGGAAATCCTAAATTCCTGTTGTGCTTTAGAGAAAAAAGGTTGATGAATGCTGGAGTTTCAGGCAGGAGCTGCTTTTGCTCCTTTAATATTTCTGCAAAAGGTTCTAGTTGGACACGAATGTTATAGAATTAATTATTAATGCAGTAGTTTCAGAATGAGTCAAAATGAAACCCAGGAAGTTAAAGTTCAACTTGAACAGTTGAAACAGAGAGCATGACTCAGTCAAGACAATCAAAAGTTAGAACCTCTGATGATCTTAGCAGAAAGTTTTACTTTGTTTTTTGTTTTTACATGAAGTCAGACTGTAAAGTTGTTGACCTCTGTCTCCATTATAACAATGAGCAACCCTGCCCCCTCCCCTGTCATGTCAAACACATCCACTACATTTAAAGCAAGTCAGTAAAACAATAGATGAATCTTATTAGGTTGAACTGCCACCATCCTAAAAACTCTGCAGACAGAAAAATATTTCTGTAGCTGAAGATGTTTTTTTTTTTCCAATCTGGGAAGCTTTCTTAGTTCCAAACTGGAGAGTTTGAGTTTCAAGCTTTGCCTGAGATGCTCCACTTATGAACTCGCATGCAGATTAATCTCCTTCCCCTCCTTCCTAAGAGTCATTAGCTCTTTGTTATTCCTTGTCTGTGGGGTCTGCTGGATCTTTAAATGATTCCAAGTCTCTTTTAAAAACTTTTCTTTTTTAAACAGTCATATAATTTCAGAGAGCGAACATTAGTCCAGCTATTGTTGTTTTACGAATTTGTTGCCAATTATGTCAATCTTGTACTTCTCTTATTATTTTGTATTATTATTGTTTCCTTTTAGTTTTGATATACCTGTACAGCACTTTGATTTTTAAAGCACTTTATAAATAAATGATGATGATGATTAGCGTGTTTGTTTGCCTGGCTCACAGAGAGATGTTTTGGTCACATGCATAAAGGTGTGAACTAGAGGCAAAATGACTTGGCATCAGGCTTAAAGCTCCACTGCAAGTTTTAAAAAACTGAAATTTGACACATTCTCCTCTGTTTAAAGTAGTTTTTTTCTTGTTTGATATAAATGGCTTTCTTCACCCCCCTGAAATGATAACGCTCCCCTGATGAAACATCTTCAACTAACTGCTTTTTTTATTGATATTGTTTTAACTTAGTTTTGGTACAAAACATCCTGCTTAATCTGTGTTTTCTATAAACCTTTTAAAATAAAGTTTATGAAGCTTTCTAAAATGAAAGTGACTGAGTTGTTTAGATTTAATCGTCTTGTCACTTCCTGAACTCAAGTCCCTCTCTCAGTTGGAAAAAATCCAACAAACAACAGGAGAAGAAGCGGATGTTTCCCTGCAAAAGCTTAAACCGAGGCACAAACACATGACGTATCTAAAATTCCCGACTGCACACCAACAGGTGGAAAGCACACATCTGAAAGCATCCTGACTGACAAACAAACACACTACCATTGTGTGCTAAATTCCTCTGAAATGTAATCAGCGACAGAAAGTTTGGCAAACTCCAAACACTTGTGTAATGTTGACAGCATCTGATTAACCTGCCAAGATAAACACAAAACTGAGAGAGACCAGGAACATGGAATGACAAAATGTTGCCAATAAAGTCACTATGAAAGTGACTCATATGAGCAAAGAAAAGCACTAAAACCAGAATAGAATTTGTTACAAAGCCAGAAACAAAACTGTTTGACTAAATAAATAGACCTTTAGTCATAAAAATTTTAAAACATTTGACCTAAATGTTGTGTTTCAGGACTACCAAGAGGAAGAACAAAACTGCCTTTATTTGGGCTTAAAATGAGGTTTCAGCAGGAGCTGTAGCTGTAAATACGAATTTGTCTGAAAACTGAAAAGCTGATTTTGATGCAAACTTTTAAAATTATTATTAGGTCTTCGATCACTCTTCATCTCTAGGGCTGAACTCAGCCACCCTACGGATCCAGGATCTGGTTCTTTCAGTTCTGATTCAAATTTGATGATGATGTTATTATGATATTATTGTTGAATACTGCAATAACAAAATTATTGCATAATGTTGTGACAATGATATTATTGTTTACTAATGCAAAGACAATATTTTTGTTTCATGATGCGAGAACAACATCAGTCTTCCTCACTTTGCCTTCTGTCATCACCATCACCTAAACCAGGTGTGGGCACCCAGGCCAGTGAGAGTCTGTTAGCAGTAGAACATAAATACATATTTTTGAAATCTAACAGATTGATTGCAGTCCAAGCAGTTCTTTGCCATATTGAAATTGCAGTCACTGATATTTTAATGATGATAAATTTACGATTTATTGTGCAGTTCTACTTTCAAATGTGTTTTGATAGTGATTATTTTTTAACATTTTCATGCTGCTGAGATTGAACAGATCTTTGTAGGATAATTAATCAGATATTTCATTATTCTAAAAGCTTCGGGGTACTTGCTTCCAGTTGTTCAGGTCTGTTAATGATGCTGTCTTCAGTACGCTTTAGGTTTTCAGCTTTTTAGAAACATTTAACAGGACTCCAATAATAAAATCAAAATCATGTCAGCTTTTGTTGCAGCTCATTGTGATCTGACAAACCCCTCTGATCCTACAGGGAAATGTGAAAAGAGAGAAACATTCTCCTCCCCGCTGTCCTCCTTGTTAAATCTGTGGAAGCTGTCTGCAGGACTCAGCTCTGGAAGAAAATCATTGACAGTAATTGAGGTGTCACTTTGAATCACAGAGAGACAATAGAGACGCTAACAGTGAGGAATGTTGTCTGGAGCTGCAGGAGATGAGCAGACGGAAGTTGGACACGTGTCAAAGTGTCTGAACTCACTTTCACACACAGAAAACACTTGAATACTGAGAGGAAAGGTTTCAAAAGGTTTTTGTTTTAACTTAAAGCACAACATTATAACGGCTGTGTTAACAGACCCCAGCCTGAGAAACCTGTTTTCACAGCTCTCTCTTTTTTCTCTTAAGATTTTATTTTAATTTATCTTGTACGTTTAAACTAACTCCTCTCACTTACCTCCTTGTGACAGTCTTATATGGGATTAGAGGAATATTTTATAGATAAGAAATTCAAGTGAAAATATTGAGAGAAGTTAAACTCCAAATCAAAATGTTGAAACAATTAAGTTGTTATATTGAGTATAAAAGATAAATGAAAAACAAAATACTCAAAAACTTACAATACTCAAATGCTTTGGAGAGAATTATTTCATCAGAATAGATTTTAAAAATAAAGAAATTATGTTAGCGCATTTACTGTAACTTTCATCTGGAGCTGAACACAACCTTGGAATAACTTCTCAAAATCACCCGCAGTTTAGGCTGCAAGATGCATTTTACCAGAGAACAATAACAAGAAAAAGATATTTTTATAAACTTCAGCTGATTTAGGAGTATTTAGAGGTCAGCACTATGGCCTAAATTCGCTTTTAGTTTACATCTTTTGCAGGCACAGTTTCAGATTTTCTGCATCCGTCTAATTCACAAACTTCTCTGTGAGGAAGATGTGTGCCTCAGACTTTGCTGCCAACCACACAGCGCCTCTTTGAGCTGCGACAGTTTACCTACATTTAAATCAGGTTTATGCTGCATTTAAAAGTAAATCCACTCGACGTTTATGTAAATAACCTCAAGGGCTAAAAGTGTCTTATGTCTTTATGACACAGTTGGCATGGAAAACTGATCGTCTCCTGAGACTTGCTTGTAACTCAGGCCCTGTTTGTTTTTAAGTGAAATAGGAACATTTCTGTTGCAATTTGTCTGTTTCTGTACACAACAACAGCATTTCTCTTCTGTGACCCAAACCAATTTGAACCTAGGTCTCAGAGTTGAAGTTTTTGGAAAAGCCCAGCAACGGTGTTGCAGTCAATAGTTTTTCTGCGATTGTGCAAATATATCAACAATGACAGATAGCCTAGTACTTTTTTGCTACTTGCTACTAACCCTAACCCTAACCCTTTTCAGTTTATTAGAGCTTTTGACACAAAACATAAATGTGCTACACCATCTTTTCATTTGCATTTCACACATTCTACAAACACTGTTGGTCCAAGCAAACATTCACAATTTTGGATGTAGCTGTTTTCATGCTAAGACTGAAGAGTCCGCGTGCGTGTGCAAGTCACTGAAATACAAAACTCACAGCACCAGCTTGTGACTAGGCATGAAAACTACAGTGAACTCACTTCGGGAGGTTAAAAAAATCTTCCAGATTCTTTGTTTATGGTAGGTAAGGAATAAAGAGGCAAATCCTTTCTTTTTTAAAGATAAATCTATGAATTTCCAAACATTTCCACCTGCTCCAGCCAACGGACAAAAGTTATAACCCCGCTCATTAAAACTGGAAGTCTGCAGATGATTGAGGATGGATATGTAGGACTGTGTTGTGGCAGAGCTCAGGCTGAGACCGGCAGGTCTGCAGACGTCCCTGATGGTTGTGGATGGATGTGTTGTGGCAGAGCTCAGGCTGAGACCGGCAGGTCTGCATAGCAGAGAGGAGCTCAGGCATGAGGAGACTTGCACACATCTGCACATTCTGCAGTTCCAGTTTCTGAGAAGCAACAGCAGCACTCACTGAATCTCCAATAGAAACTTGTAAATCTTGTTGTAGTAAAAACATGACCCTGGAAGTTGGAGCTGAGTGCTTCCTAATGCAATGTTTCTTCAAAGTGAATCTTCAGATGATCATCTGATTTTTAGTTTAGGAAGCACACACTACTGCTATGTGAACATACTGAGGTGTGGCCATATTTTTAACAAAGCAAACCCTTCTAGATCCAGTCCACCACAGCTGTGGGGTCCTCAAGGGTCCATTCTTGATCCAGTTATGATATTTTTTCTGTTTGGTTCAGTTAAAAAAATCTAATCTAGTTCTCTGATATTGTGATGGTTCCCAGATCTCACCCTCCTAAAGAATGCTGTAGCCCCTCTGAGCACTTCACTGGGCTCAAGATGATTAAAGCTTCTCACCCTTAATGGTGATAAAACAGAAAAACATTTTTACCCAATGACTTGCTTACAAACTTTGAGATAGTGATTTACAGCTTTGTTTCATCCAGACTGGATTCCAGGAACAACCTTTACTTTGGTACCAAAGTCTGCAGGGTTAGGGTTAGGGTTAGGGTTTTTAAAATCAGCTTCATGTTCATTTTAGACATCATCAGGTTTAGATTTGATTGTCAGTTTTTAAATCATGAAATGGGTCACCATCTTTGGATCTCTCATTTCTTCTAACGATCCACTCCCACTGTCCTGAGGTGTCCTCTGGACTTAGTGGGGGTTGTGAGATCGAGAAAGATGAATAAAGGCTTATCTTATCTCACCTTAAAAGGTGGAAAAATTATATTGTTGGACCTTTCACATCACTAACACTGGATATTTTCAGAACTTGTTTAAAAACTTTTTTATTCTTTGGCTTTGAAATCCAACTGAGTTATTTTTTTTATTTTAAATAAAAAAATTCTGCTGATGATCCTTCTCAGATTTGCTATTGATGTTTTAGTAGCGGGAGCAGATCAGTTTCCTGAGCCAACAGGAAGTGACCTTTCACTTACAGGAAGCCAGCAGACAGGAAGTGGAGGGATTTTTAGAAACCTGGCAAACTAATGAACAGATGAAGCTGCAGGAGAGTAGTGAGAAACCACCAGGAGAAATTTATCTGGGTTTATCAGCTCTCAGAATTTCTCTCCACATTTCCTCCACTTATTGCTTAGTTTCCTGCCTCCTGATTGGTCACATTCTGTTTCTCACCTCTGTCTTGATGGAGGAAACAAGAAAATGTGTTTCAGTTTTTCCAGTTAGGGTTTCCAGACTTTCTTCCTTTCTGTTCTTATATTTTTAGCTCATCTTTTTGGTTCATACTGAAGGACAGAAACGTACATCTCAGATTGGTTTTGACTTTTTCACAGAGCAGGAAAATAGTTCAAGTAAAAGATCATTTTGAAAGTGAATAAAGGTACCGGTATGTTGAATTTGAATAAATTTAGTACTTACACTGAAGCTGCAAAGGTAAATCATTTTTTTGCAGAGAAAAAAAAAAGCAGCAGGTCTGCCTACTTCTACAATACCATAAAGTCACATTTTATTTAACTATACAACAAACAGTAAATAATTTGGTATAAGTTTATTCTGCTCCTTCACAGCAGTCAGATCTGACATCAGAACTCATTAAAAGCAGTTTTAAATACTAGGTGTTACTTCCTGAAAAGTTCAGTCCCAAACAAACAAAAAACCCATCAAAATCATTTTAGATGTATTATTTCCACAAACAGTGAATATTTTTCCTTGTCACCCTGAGTGAGTGTGTGTGTGTGTGTGTGTGTGTGTGGACATACTGTAAACTCTCAGTAGGTCACGTTGGATTGGTGTTTGAGTAAGTTTGTGTCTGAGACTGGTTGGATCTTTTTTCATCCTTTTCTGTGTTTTGTGAGTAAATTCCTGCTAAACTAATCCTACCTTCAGTCTTTATTTCAGGTCGTGTAGGTCAGATCCTGATGAGAGTTTGTTAGGTTTAACCCCAGCTGCCTTCAGGGTACAGAGAGGTTCAGGGTGTTGGTGTTACGATGGTTTTATGAGCTGCTGCTGCTGCTTTGACAGACAGGTGAAACAGGTGATTCTTATTACTTCCTCTTTCCTGCAGAGGAGCTGAGCAGCGTGACCATGTCCAATCATCACCTCCTCCTGTGCTGCTGGAAAACTCTCACACTCACTTTTAGCTCAAAGCCCAAAGGCTCCAAAACAGCAGCCATTATTTCAGCACAGATTTATCACTGGGGCCTGTCACCATGCACTGCATGACTTCCTGTGCTTCTTCTTGTTAAATAACCAGAGAAAATCAAAACTAAATTCACCAAACAACTATACATATGACCAGTCTGCAGACTGACAATTTTGGTGAGTTGAGAGGACCCAAATACGCAGAAACAAATTACGGAAAATAACAGTTTAAACCTTAGTGACAGAGAAAACAAGTAAACAGTAGGATCCAGTGATCTGGCACGTGAAACAGAGAACTATTGAAAGTGGGACGGGTGATTACTGAGTGGGAACAGGTGAGGATAATGAGCATATGCAGAGCAGATGTCACCAATAAACTGAAGGCATAGATAACTGAAGGAACTATGGTCAATGACACAAAAGGGAAACTAAGTAATAATCGATCTTATATCTTAGGTTTTCATCTGTTTATGTTACTTTTAATCATTTATTTCATTTAGATTATCTTAGCTCATGTTTTAGATAAGTTTTGCTTAGCTTTTTATATTGTTGTGTGTGTTTTTATGATAACTGTGTTTTTTGTTGTAAAGCACTTTGAACCGCTTTGTTGCTGAAAAGTGCTATATAAATGCATCTGACTCGTCTTGACCTAATAGAAAACACTAGTGATGGCCAAATAAAGCTTTTCTGAAGCACTGAAGCTTGTTTTCAAAACAAGTGTGCTTTCTGTACAAAGAAAGACAAAGAAAAACACGTTAATGACAGAAATACTTACAAATACAAACATGGACAGTAGAGCGAGTAAAGACAGCAGCAGAGAGAGGACATGTGGACAGTTTGTCCTCCAGCAGCAGAACTAAGGGACAGCTCAGGAAACCCAAACCAACCCTAACTATAGGATTTATCAAAAGGGTAAGTTTTAAGCCTGGTCTTAAAGCAGACAGGGTGTCAGCCTCAGGGAGGAGCCTGAGAACTGGAAGCTCTGCCTCCTGTTCTCCTGTTAGAACCTCTAGGAACCACAAGGAAACCTGCAGTCTGAGAGCAGAGAGCTCTGTTAGGAAAATATGGAGCAATAAGATCTTTAATATCAGATGGAGCTTGGTTGTTGAGAGCTTTGGATGTTAGGAGGAAGATCTTAAATTCTCCTCTGAATCTGACAGGAAGCAGATGGAGAGAATTCAAAAAAGGTTAAAAAACAACAACAACTGGACTTCTATTCTGTAGTTGAATAGAAGTCAACTACAGAAAAGAAGTCCAGTTGTTTTTTCAACTACAGAATAGAAGTCCAGTTGTTTTGTTTTTTTAACCGTTTTTGAATTTACCATGGCCTGGATGACTGAGAATCTACACCAGTGAATGGAGAGAAGCTGAAACTGGAAAAATCTGATATCTCCTCCTGACTCTCATCAGAACTCTGGCAGCAGCTGTTTGGATCAACTGAAGACTTTTAAAGAGGTTTTGGACTCCCAGATAATAAAGAGTTAAAACAGTCCAGCCTAGATGTGATAAATGCATGGAGCAGTTTTTCTGCATCATTTTCAGACGAGATGTTTCTAATTTCGGTGATATTGTTCAGGTGGAGGAAAGCATTCCTGGTAACATTTTTAATGTGGGGTTAAAAGACATCCTGATCCTAAATAACACCAAGTTCTTTACTTTAGAACTGGAGGCCAAATTAATGCCATCCAGAGGAAGAGAAAGGCTGCAGAATTTGTTCCTAAGATGCTCAGGTCCAAAAACCACAACCTGTCTGTCTGAGATTAAAGCAGGAAGTTAAGAGTCCTCCAGGTTTTTGTCTACAAGACATGTTTGGATTCATCAGGTTTAGAGAATAAATATAACTGAACATAACAATGAAAATTTATCTCATGCTGTCTAATAACTTTACGTAATGGAAGCATATATAAAGGATCTGTGCTATGATGAGCTCTAAACTCATTCTGACTGAAGTTCCTAAAAAAGATCAAATCTGTTCAGATGTTCACACAACTGATTTACTGTACAACTATTTTTCAAAACTTTGCTAAAGTACATTTCAAAGAGCACAAGGATTTAAAGAGATTGGAATGCATTTCTATGAGAAAAAAGTTGAAAAAAAGGTAAATAATTTAAAAAGTACAAAAGTTACTAAAAACTGGTGATTAGTTTGTAATTAACTCATTATTACATCACTATTGTGAAGTTTTGTGTCTGTTACCAGCAGGAAAGTTTTACCTCAAAGGGTTCAGGAACTCAATCATGTTGAATGAATGAATGATTAAATAAATCAATAAAACAAGTTGTTCTATGTATAAAAAATAACTTCCTGTTTGCTTCTGAATCCTCACACCAGAAAAAAAGCTGTCTGATTAGATCTAATCTCTGTTTTTGTATAAACATCTACATTTAGACCTAAATTCAGTTTAAAATCAAACCCAAACAGGAAGGAGGTAACTGTCCAACTAGCTCAAACAGCCTAAATAAATCTGAGTAATTCCCACGAATATGTAAACAAAACAGCATGTGTGCCAAGACAAATGTCTGATTGTTTTAATGGAAAAACACTGATTGAGTAACAGCCGTTAACATGAAAGCTGCACGTTCAGACAAAAGCTCACAGCTCTGAAGTCTCCGTTGTCTTTTTTTATCCTGGCATTATTCCCATTTTCCACCTGTTTTCTCAACTCCAGCTCCTCTTTTCTCTGGAAGAGGCTGACATGAAATCATTCTGAAGAATCTGAGGAAGCTAGAACCAGACTCAAAAACTGTTCTGTGGTTTAATGACCTGCTTGCTCATAAGATACAGCTTAAAGACAGGAAGTTTGGACTTATTGTACTTTCTCCTGATTCAGAATGGACGTTTTCCTTCTGTTTTTTCTGTAGTTTTTAAAGTTTTAAAGTTCCACTAAATTAACTTAAACTAATATGATATTTGATAAGTTAGAGATGTCAACAAGACAGAACCGTCCAAACACACATCATTTCTAAAGCTGCTTCATCTGAAAATGAATCAGAGACAATCACTGGGACTATGTCTCTAGAATTTTATTTCTAATTAAAACTATTTTATATCTAATGAGTTTCAAGAGGTCATCACTCCTGGGAGTTTGAGGGATACATGGCTCTGTATCAGTCTGGCTACACTAGAAAACAAAAAGAAAACAAAGGTGAAAGGTCAGCGCAGAGAGGAGATTTTCTCTGATGCAAACACTGAACTTACAGACTTTTGTTCCTGGTTTATTTCTCCTATCTCAAGTCAAGTTCTGTTTTTTGTACAGGTTTTGGTGTTTATAGTTTGGTTTTATTATTATTATTATTATTATTATTATTATTATTATTATTATTATATAAACACAAGCGAGACACCTTCAGTGATAATTTTACCACATAAAGTCATAAAATACGGTTTGTAATGGTTTGTGAGATAGTTCTCATCTCACCTGAAAATCTCAGGATGGTTTAGTCTTGCAGGCTCTTGTGCCATAAAATCACATTATACCCCTACTGATATTGAATTATTGATATAAAAGCATAGTTTTCTTGTAAAAACCCAAAGCCTGAATGTTAAGCATGAGTCTGAAACAAATCTAGGTTGTTTTTCTCTGCAGTCTGGCATTAATGCACTCGTTTAGTCACGTCTCATCCACACAACCCCCCTCCTGGAGTGTCTCCAAGGCACCTTTGACACATCTCATAACTCATCCTGCTCCTGTTTGGTACAAAGTGATGACGGTCAGTGTGGAGTTGCAGAGGTTATCTGTAAAGCTGAATGTTTAAGAGGAAGAGTTATTTCCTCTGGCAGCCATTCTGCTGAGCTGGATTTACTGGAAAAGATCAGTTCATGGTTAAATATAAAAACAATGAGGACAAATCTAATGTTCTGTGTGTGCAGCTTTGTAACAGTCAACCAGAAGCTTACAGACTCTTTGGAATCACTTGTCTAGGTTTCAGATTTCCAGAATTTTGTTTTGTCATAAACACGCCTTCAATCTTCTCATCTTCAGCTTTATCATTATGAATCCTCAGCTTCAGGTTATTGTGCAGTTTTAGACTTTAGTTACTTACCTCCAGATAAAAATGAGCCAATAATCCTTTTAAAATGAACTAAATATACAGTAGTTTGTGTTTTTTAGGTTACTTCTGCTCTGCTTTCTGTCATTTAAACCCATTACCTTCCTTCTCTAAAGCTCAATAATTTATGACTTCCATTTGTAATAATCTAAACTGATAAAATACCTGTTATTGGATGGATAAACATTTGATAAAATGGAAAGACTGTGGAAATAAAGTTTGTAAAAATGTTGTAAAGTTGAAACTACTGAAAAGTCAGTGTGACATCATTAGACTCTCAGTTAAACAGTCTGGCAAATTTTCCATAAGTTATCCAACTTAAACTATAAATGTGCAAAAAAACTGTTGAAAATCTCATAATGCTAGCTCCTGGTTGGAGCTCTAAACCCGGTCCTGTTGGAGCTCTAAACCCGGTCCTGTTTGGAGCTCTAAACTTGGTCCTGTCTGGAGCTCTAAACCCGGTCCTGGTTGGAGCTCTAAACCTGGTCCTGTCTGGAGCTCTAAACCCGGTCCTGGTTGGAGCTCTAAACCCGGTCCTGTCTGGATCTCTAAACCCGGTCCTGGTTGGAGCTCTAAACCCGGTCCTGTTGGAGCTCTAAACCCAGTCTTGTTTGAAGTTCTCCAAATGGTATACAAGGACATTAGTGAATTGGTACAGCTTGATTTTAAATTCAGCCATAAACATAGATCTTTTTTAAAGGCTTCTCTGATTTCTTCTTTCCTTTTTGTTAAACTGATGATGATGATGATGATGATGATGATGATGATTACAGACCACTTCCACACCTTGGCTTAATGACCCAATAAAATGAGAGAAGAACTGAAGAGACAGAGAAAACAACTGTTTCCATCCACCTGACATTCCTCAGCAAACATCTATAAATCAATCAACCCTTTAAAGTTAAAAAAGCTGTAGACCTAAGAACAAGATTTGTTTTCTGGTTTATATTTAACGCCGACTTTAGGGCTAATTAATCTTAAAACAAAATAATATATTCAAAATTCTTAAATTATACAGAAAGAAACTCCCTAAAATAATCTAAAACATGTCATCCTGAAGAACAAACTTTCTAAAATAAACAAATAAATAAAAAAAGAATCACATGGGTCATATGAAATATTTCTTTCAGACTAATCTGAAATCATAATGTCCCTTCACATTATGGAATATCTTCTAAAAGTGATGGGAACATGAATACTCTGTCAGATTTCTGTGTTTTCAGCTGATAAAGTAAAGATAAAGGAACTGAATGAGAAACACAGATTTGATCTTGAGAGCTGAACATGTGCAGAGTTCCTCTGCTGACATCCCCTTGTTCCCACGCTTTCTGATTGATTATAGGTTGTAAATTCTGAGCGAGCGGCAGAGTCGAGTTACAGTCTGAAACAACAAAAACACTCACAGCTTTTCTTTTTCCCTTCCAAAACACACAAATATAGTTTGACTAAAGGAGGTCAAAATTTTAGATTCTCCAACATTGATTGTTTTTAGAATTTAGTTGAAGAATTTGAATCCATTTATGTTTTCTTGTGTTCATCATTAGACAGAATTAAAGAAGGAGCTCAGAGAGGGTTACCAGGACCCTACCCTGGAGCCAGGTCTGGGGGAGGGGCTCCTCAGCGAGCACCTGCTGGCTGGTCGTCTATGCAGGGCCCGGTCAGGCTCAGCCCTAATGAACATCGTGGGTTTGCCTTCCTGCCGGTAACAAAATGTATTGCTGGACCCCCGCAAGTCCTGAGCTTTCCCCAGGATGTCTTCATATCATTGGACACCTGAAGACAAATATCACCTGAAACTCTTCCTCACTTGCTATCCTCATCATCAGAATGTCTCTAAGTGTCAAGAGAAGGACTGAAAATGTTACAAAAATAGGACAAACTAGCAGGGATGGGTGGATGAAAACAGTAAAAAGAAATGAAAGAATGACAAACAAACACAAGAAGTTATACCAAAGAATTTAAAGTTGTAAACATGGTGTGTTTAAATGTGGACAGTTTAACTTAAAAACAGGAAACACCAGCATATACAGACCCTAATCTTTGTGCTGATTATCTGCTCTATCTAATGGAGCAGCTTAAACCCGTTCCATTCAGTCAAACGTCTCAGAGCAGGAACGTTCAGGAGAACACAGTCCAACAGATTCTGAACTTTTCCACCTTCACAGATAGATTTCTACTGTTTTAAGAAGAAATAGGTCCAAGAGAAGCTAATTGGATGTGCTTTTTCTTCAGCTGTAGAAATCCTGGTATTTACTTCTTCTTCCCAACAAATTCCACCATCTTCTCCCAAGAAACATGCAGTCTGGCATCTTGCAGGTTTTTAGTTTAACTCTTAAATGTACCAAACAGGTTGTCTAGAACTTTTTAATTTCATTTATTTAACTCGTTTTAACGAATAATTATTAATAAATTGAGCAGTTATTTTGTGAAAATACCAGCCTATTTTCCTGTGCACCACTTGCAAAACTGCATTCTTGGCCATGCACATTAATTCATTGTCCACCTTGGCCCACTTTGTTCTTGGCAGCTGCCCCCATGTTTATGATTTATTCTGCTGGAGTTCACTTTAGAAATAAAGTTAGGCAGATTTAGACAAGTTTAGACTAATGCTCTGTCACTATTTCAACTAAAGTAACAGGAGAGTGAGACTCGGCCACTCATGCCAGGAAGTTGAGAACCCAACAAAAGTCAGAAGACATTCTGGAGACATTTTGAACACACTTAGGAGACATTCTGGTGACTCCTCATGAATGCCATTCACCAGATATTTGCCGCCCAGTAGGACAGAACATTAATATTTTTAAAAGTTTTTTCTCAGACCTTAATCATGAAGATGTAACAAAAAAGAGAATTATTTTCCTGGTTTTAGACACAACTTTAATACATAACAGTGTGTGCACATTTCACATGCCCCCACCTGGCATGTAAAATGTCCCATCCTCCTCTTCCTCCTCCCTCCTCATTGTTTTAATCCAAAACCAGCTAGGAAACCTGAGAGGTGGTCAGAGGTGCTACATATCGACACAGTGATGGTTCGTCCCACGGGTTTAGCAGCCTTTTTCTGTCAGTCAGAGTTCAAAACATTTATCTGAAAACGTTTCAAAACAAGGTCTTTAACTGAGAGAAAAAGCAGCCAAAGTCCAAAGGAAACATCTGAAAGATCCTATTTATCTAGTTTTTGTTTTTGAGTATTTTTCAGACGCAATTTCTGAAATGGACCAAGTTTTCCTGATGTTGTTTTAGTGAAAAGATGATGTGTTCATTTAATTACAGTTAACAAGCTTGAAGACAACTATCACCCATTACCAAAGAAATCAGGTGATCAAGTAACTGACTTTCTGTGTGTTTATCTATCAAAATATCTTATGAACCAGTGGACAGATTTTAATGAAACTTTGAAAAGTAATTCTTGATTACAACTGAATAACTTTTGGAGTCAACCTGTTTCAAGATGGCCACCACACCCACACCACACTCAGCCAGTTTTACTGAGCCAGAATATGGCATGGTAGTAGCTGAGAGTCATCCCCAACACACTGTGAGAGCTAACTGATCTATCACAGATTCCTTCCAAAGTTTCATGATAACAACTCCTTCATCCCTCAACATGAGATGATTTTAGTTTAAAACGCTGACGTTGATGGTGGCGGGTGATATGCATTTCTTCAAGGAATACTAGGTCTTTCATTTCTACTGAAAACAGACCTTAATCTGAGAAAAATACAAATTCTGATCAAAATTCTTCAAAGGAAAACTCTCTAAACAGAAGCTCTATTTTTGTTGAGTAACAGTCTGTTTTTTACAAAGAGTTAATAAAGAGAAACAAAAGGGAAGCCACAAAGAAAAATGTTTTCTGATTCATTTTTGAAAAAATATATATTTCTTGATTCTGACTAAAACACTAAGCATATAAAAATGAACAAATATACAATTCTCTTTGATAAATACAAAATTATGTACAAAAAGCTAAATTAAATAAGAAAACTGTCTTCTGGAGGATATGTACACATTGCATTGTTGTCTTAAATTAATGAAGATGGTATAAGACATGACCACACAGGAATGACACAGATTTTTGGTATCAAAACAAGTATTTAAAAAAATAAAAAGATAAAAAGATAAAATAAATTTTTGGAGACCTTCACTGTAATGAAGATATATTAATTCTTGAAGTATGCAAACAATGAGGTTGTTTTGACTCTAACAACCACAGCCGGTGTTTTTTTGTTGTTTCATTGTTCATCTGTTCTTCCTGTGAACAGGAAAAATCCAGCAACAAAAAAAGGTTTTGTTTTTTTTCTCATATAAAATAATATTCTACAACACATTTATCAAAAGACAGCGATAATCACATTAAAACAAAAAGTAAAGAAATAAATCCATCCCTGACAGAACATTCTTTTTACATTTTAAAATCATCTACACATCACAGATTCTCTGGTTATTGGTGAAGGATTGTACAGTCAGTAACTCATTCAGACTTGGATTAAAACCTGGAAATAAAAAAAAAATTCTGGAATAAAAAGAGAGATTCAAATACACGGAATGTTCAGATTTGGTTGATTTGTTCGTATTTCTGGCTCTAAAGACAGAAAACATTTTTTTTTTAAATTAAAAAACTAATTTAGCTTTTCCTGAACGCTGCAAAGCTGGAATGTTTTAGATTATTTTATTTATTTTATCAAGAGGCACTTCAGAATGATTTTAATAATGCTGATATTTTTCCAACAGGCCAGAAAGTTAGATTTTTTTTTTAAGCAAAACTTTCTGAACAAATAAATGGTCCAATAATGAGCCATCCATTTACATCATTAACAACATAACCAGCTTTTAGATTAATCAGTTGAACCAAAGTTTATATTGTTTGACTTTAATGAAGTGGAATAATTTCCTATTGTGTGCAATTCTTACTCATTTTGTGCAAGTATCTTTTTTTTTTTTTT
>NW_023665761.1:68554-101567 GCF_001649575.2 Kryptolebias marmoratus | reverse complement strand
TAAAGCGGCTGAAATGAGTTTCCTCCGCAGGGTGTCTGGGCTCTCCCTTAGAGATAGGGTGAGAAGCTCGGTCATCCAGGAGGGACTCAGAGTAGAGCCGCTGCTCCTCCACGTGGAGAGGAGCCAGTTGAGGTGGCTCGGGCATCTGGTGAGGATGCCTCCTGGACGCCTCCCTGGTGAGGTGTTCTGGGCACGTCCCACCGGGAGGAGGCCCCGGGGAAGACCCAGAACACGCTGGAGGGACTATGTTTCTCGGCTGGCCTGGGAATGCCTTGGGATTCCCCCGGAGGAGCTGGCCCAAGTGTCTGGGGAGAGGGAAGTCTGGGTCTCCCTGCTTAGGCTGCTGCCCCCGAGACCCGACCCCGGATAAGAGAATGAATGGATGGATGGATGGATGGATGGATGGATGGATGGATGGATGGATGATGGATGAATGGATGGATAATTAACCTTGAAAACATCATTAATTAAGGATGATTCATACCCAATAAGCTGTAAATTAACACATTTCTTAATGCTTTATCCATAAAGGCTAATTACTTCCAAAACCAACACACTCAATGTTTATTCATGCTTAATAACTCGTGAATGAATTATTCTATATCCTGTGTGTGTATGTATGTAAATGGTCATATAAATGTACTTTCACAGCATGTGTTAGAGATGTAATAATGGTTAGAGATTGTTTGAATTGGCTGTATACTCATCCTGCAGTGCATCAATAAATTAGGCAGTTGTTGGTAGTTAAGTCTTTTTGTGATCCTTCTAAAGTGAAGACTATTTATGCTTTATTAAGTATTTGTTAATGTAGACAAAACACACAAGTTCCTTTTCACCTGTAGAAGTCAGATCAGAATCAACACAATCATGTTCCATTAGTTTCAACAATCGATCGGACAGTCGACTGTTTTCTTGTTGTGTTTTTGCAACTGCTGCCTGTGTGAGGAGAAAATTGTGTGCTAAATATGCTTAAGGCCAGCCCAAAAAGTTCTGCGGACTCACGCTAGCAACAACAAATCCATAAATCATTTCTTTTAAAAAAAAGAGTCGTGATTGAGTCCCACTTTTGATTCCCTGCTTGTTGCACCGTTCGACATGTCTTCCTGTGTTTCCATCTCTTCACTGGCACCTGATTTGTTGTCGCTAGTGCGAGTCTGCTGAATTTTTCCACAGGCCTTAAGCATATTTAGCAAAAGATTTTCTGCTCAGACAGGCAAAAGTTGCAAAAACATGACAGCAACACAGTCAACTGTCCCGTCGACTGTTGATGATGTAACAAAAACCTTTTTATGACCAAGAATGCCTTTGTAATTAAAAAGGATCCAGAGGCAGAACAACTACTTAAAGATTATCAGGCTTCCTTTGTAATTAAAGTATGGAACATGATTTTGTTAAACACAACAAACGTTTGGCATTTTAGACATTTAGAATTAATCTGCACTGATACCTTTCTTTTGCTTTCAGATATTTTGCCCAATTTGAAGTACACAACTTAAAAGTTTTGAGAGTCGCATATATCAATACATTATTATATGTTTTGTATTCCACATCTTCTAGCTTGATTTTGACTGATTTTGATCTGATTTCCACAGATGAAAAGGAACTTGTGTGTTTTGTCTGCATTAAAAAATACTTAATAAAGCATAAATAGTCGTCACTTTAGAAGGGTTCACTTAACTAACTAGTAACAACTGCCTTATTTATTAATGAACTGCAGGATGAGTATATAGTCAATTCAAACAATCTTTACCCATTAATAATCTCTAACACATGGTGTTAAAGTACATTTATATGACCATTTACATACATACACACAGTATATAGAGTAGTCAATTAATGCATTATTAAGCATGAATAAGCATTCAGCATGTTGGTTTTGGAAGTAATTAGCCTTTATTGGTAAAAAATTATGAATGTGTGAATAAATGTGTTAATTTATAGCTTATTAAGTATGAATCATCCTTAATTAATGATTAAATAAAATGTAGTTATTATAAAGTGCTACCCCTTTTTGTTCTTGTTTTTCCTATCCTTTCTTTTCCTATTGTTTATTTTCTCATGGTTTACATTAGCAAAAAAAATTGTTACAAAACAAACAAACAAAGTTTGTAACAGTTTTCTGTTAATGTCAGAAGGTCCTGTGATGATTTGATTGAGACACAAAGGTCAAACTCTACACGTAAAACGTGATGGAACAATTACAGGGCTCAGCTAAGGCACCAGAATTTTTGATCAGTTTCAAACTTTTGTTCTTGTAAAAAAATCTTGAATCAGAGAGGCCAAAAAAATGATTAGAATTGTGAAGTATAAAAAAATAAATAGTGCAAATGATGCGGGACATTCAGTTTTCTTTTCTCTTATTGTCACCTGAACATTGTCATTATCTAAGCAGAATACAAGTCATTTGTTTGTTTGTTTTTCACTGAGCAGCATAATAAATAATAAATTAAAAAAAGCTTGTGTGTAGAATAGATCCTCTTGGTGTACTGTCCTGAAATGAAGAGTTTCAGGCCTTCCAGCGTGAAAGTTCCTCCGCTGGGGGTCTGAATACTCAAGGTTATACCTGAGAATAAGACACAGAAACAGCAATTAGTCATCAGCATAATGGGATTACTTCTGAATCACTGATAGTTAAGATGGTGCAGCTTCACATTTCTATGTCTGATTTTTAAAAACGTTATGTCACATCATGTGGTAGTTTAACTCAGCAGCTTTTGAAACCAGGTTTTTCACAGGAATCCATAAGATTTCAACTTCACATAATACACAATAAGATTAATTGATTGTTAGAAAAGCATTTTATAACTTAACAGTTTATAATTGCAGTCAGAAGTTTTCATTTACTCATCAAATTACTTTTAATCATTTTTTTTAAACATTATATTTATTGAATTTTATAACATTTAACAAGTGATTGGCACATTTAACATTTACATTGAACAACTTAATCCCCAAAATACACAAATATAAAGACATAACAATAAAAAAATAAATAAAAAACTACACATATTGGACAATAAAAATAAAATAAGAATAAATAAATAGAAGACTCTGCAGTCTGTATTGTCGTCCTCTCAGTTTCCTTTGTATTGTTCCAAAAACTTGGTCAACGGTGACCATGCTTCTTCAAATTTCGTTCCCTTTCCTCTTATAATATAAGTGAGTCTCTCCAGTGTCATACATGCTGCCATCTCCTTCACCCACACGGGATTTGACGGTATGTCCATCTTCTTCCAAAACAGAGAAATTAATCTCCGGGCCTGCAAGAGTCCAAAGTCAATCAGATTCGACTGTCTGGGACTAAGCACACAGTTCTTTGGATAAATCCCCAAAATACACAATTTAGCCTCAGCAGGTACATTCACTCCAACAATCTTTGATAAGGTTTGAAGAACTGAGTTCCAGAATTGTTGTAATTTTGGACATTCCCATACACAATGAAAGAGTTCCTGTTCCAACTAAACACTTACTGCAGCTGTCTGGTATGTTGGGTGACCAGCGATTCAGTTTGACTGGAGTTATGTAAGTTCTCATCAACCACTTGTACTGTAGGAGCTTCATCCTCGTGTTAATTGATTGTTTTTGGGCTTTTAAACATGCAGTTTCCCACTCAGACACTAGTATCTCTTCTCGGATGTCAGATCTCCATGCGTCTAGTCTATCTGCAGTGGATTCCTCATCGTACATTAATAGGGCTGCATAAAATAAAGAAATGTCCTCTTCTCTCCAGGTTTTCTACTACAATATTCTCTAGGTGTGACAGTGGGGGCTTGGATTCAATCTGTTTATGTTTTGACATAATGAAATGTTTTATTTGCAAATACTTATAAAAGTGTTTCTTTGGGATGCTATATATTTGGCATAACTGCTCAAATGTAAGGAGCCTGTCATCCCTATAAAGGTCTGCCAGTTTCTCCACACCTTTACTTGCCCACATTTTGAAGCCTCCGTCAGCTCGACCGGCCCTGAAATATCGGTTCCCCCAAATGGGTGAAAAAGATGACATGGGGGGGGCATCTCCAATGTGTTGATGGGTCCTATGCCAAACATCAATTGTGTTTTTTAAAAAGGGGTTTTTTGTCATTTTTAGCAGTTGTTTTGGCCTTGCAGAATACAAATACAAATTTAATCTAAGTTTTGTTATTAGTTGTTCAATTTTTACCCACGCCGGAGGTGTTTCGGTTGAAAAGTAAAACATGGCTGAGCGCAGCTGTGCAGACCAGTAATACCATTTTAAATTAGGGAGTTGTAGGCCCCCCCTTTCATATGGGAGGTACAACAGGCGAAGTCTTAGTCTAGGTTTTCTATTGTTCCAAATAAATCTATTAAAAATACTATTTAATCCATCAAAAAATTGTTTTGAAAGAGGTAAAGGAATTGACTGAAACAGATATAAAAATTTAGGAAATATATTCATTTTGATCATGTTTATGCGGCCAATCATTGATATGGGCAATATCATCCATTTATTTAATGACTCATTTACTTCACTAATCAAAGGATCATAGTTTGTTGCTACAATTGTTTTAATGTCTGGGGTAATTTTAACACCAAGGTACACAAATCCCTCTCCTGCATTAATAAACGGGGTCTGTACAACTGGGCTCAGTCTTTCATCCCTGTTCAAAAATAGAATTGAGGACTTTGAGTAATTTATTCTATAGCCAGAGAAATTACCAAACAGCTCCATTTGATGCATTAAATTTGGAACGCTGGTAGACAGTTTTGTCAAAAAGACTATCAGATCATCAGCGTACAATGCCAATCTATGCTCTTGGCCCCCCAATTGAATGCCAGATAGATCACTTCGCATTCTTATCATCATTGCCAAGGGTTCTATAGCTAGAACAAATAACATTGGCGATAAAGGGCAACCCTGGCGAGTAGAACGTTCTAAGGTAAAGGATTTGGAAGCTAAGTTGTTTGTCCAAACGCTGGCTTCAGGACTTGTATACAAGAGCTTAACCCATTTGAGGAAATTGTGTCCAAATCCATATCTCGGGAGGACATTAAACAGATATGACCATTCAATTCTATCAAAAGCCTGACGTGCATCGAGTGATAATAAAGCTGTATCTTTAGCGTCAAATTTCTCATGGATTATGTTTAAGACTCTTCTTACATTGTGAAACCCTTGACGTTTTGGCACAAAACCATTTTGGTCGTTATGGACTAAATTTGCGATAAAGGGGTCTAATCTTTTTGCTAAAACCTTACAGAGTATTTTGGTGTCAACCCCCATCAGGCTTATTGGTCTAAATGAAGAGCACTCTTCAGGGGGTTTACCAGGTTTTAATATCAGTGTGATCATTGCTTGTCTTAGAGTGGGTGGGAGGACTTGGTTTCTAAATGCTTCTTCATACATGTTGAAGAGAGGAACTATGAGTTTTTCTTTAAAAGCTTTGTAGAATTCAATGGGGAAGCCATCTGGCCCAGGAGCTTTACCACTGCTGATACTCTGTATGGCTTGTGAAATTTCTTCAATTGTTACATTTATGTCCAGCTCCGTTTTTGCTTCTTCTGAGAGTGTCTGGAACTGAAGTTGGACTAAAAATACGTCTTGCTCTTCTGACGCATGGCAACACTCTGACTTATATAGTTTAACAAAAAATTGTCTAAAGCAGTCATTAATTTCAGATGGATCTACTGTTACCCTTCCAGAGGGGGCCCTTATACTGTTAATTGCTCTTTCACTTTGGGTTTTCTTAATTCTCCATGCTAAGAGTTTCCCCGCTTTTTCTCCTTGGTAATAATAAGATTGTTTTAACCACATTAAGCTTTTTGCTGCTGCCTCAGAAGATAACCTATTATATTCAGATCTCAAACGTAATAGTTCACTCTGTTTTGTTTGGTCGTCATTCGTACTTAAGTCTAATTCCAAAATTTTTATTTGTTTGTCCAAACTATCCATTTGTTGTTTATGCTGCTTGTTTTTCGTACTTGTGTAGCTAAGAATTTCACCTCGAATATATGCTTTGAATCCTTCCCATCTCACTGAAGCACAAGTTTGGTCTGTGTTTAATTCAAAATAACTATCTATCTTCTCCCCCATCAGTTTAATAAAGTTTCGATCTTGTAGCCATCTTGCTTGAAACCGCCATCGGAGTGGATTATGGACAAAGTTTTCTATGTGAACATTAAGTGAGATAGCGGCATGATCACTGATTACTATGCTGTCATACTGGCAATGTTTGATCCTTGATAAAAGTTCTCTTGAAACAAGAAAATAATCTATACGCGAGAGGGATTTGTGCATACCTGAGTGACAGGAAAATTCAACTTTGTCAGGATTTAGTTCTCTCCACACTTCCACCAAATTGATATCTAACATATATTGATTTATTAATTTTCTAGTGTGGGCTTTATAGACTTCTGAGCCTGTTGATCGATCTACCTTTGGATTTAAGGTACAATTAAAGTCTCCCCCAATTACATAAAATCCTTGAAGAGTGGCTATAGTAAGAAACAAATCTTCAAAAAATTTTGGTTTATTTTCATTTGGACCGTATAAACTTACTAAATTTAAAGTGATTGAGAGGATGTTGCCCTGGACAATTACATACCTACCAGCTGGGTCTTGTATTGTTTTTAGAATTTGGAATGGTATGCTTTTGTGGATCAAGATACTTACACCTCTTCCATAGTTATTATACGACGCATGTATCACTTGGCCCCGCCATCTATTTCTTATAAATTTTATTTCACTATTTGTTAAATGAGTTTCTTGAAGAAAAATTATCTTTGATTTAAGCTGTTTAATCCTATTTATGACCTGTTTTAGTTTAATTTGTTTCCTAAGTCCCCTCACATTCCAGCTTGTGATTTTTATGTAGGCGATATTATTAGCCTCAACTTGTTCCATAATTATTTTTTCCCTGAGACAGTATTATAATGACAAATGTTGCAGAGTCAACACAAAATGCACAAATATTTTGAGTAAAATAAGATAAATAATAAATGAAAAAAAGAAAATCCTGAAAGTGACACATAACCCACTATCCCCCCCCTCCCTTACTCAGACTAGTGTGTGGGGGCTTTTGCTAATCCACTAACAAGGGGAGTAGCTGAACTACGAAACCCAACCCCGAAAGCAACAGTGGCGTCCGCAACCCTCTCATCATAATAAAACAGTAATATAACAAACCCTTTTAAATCCTTATATTCCTTCTTCTAAGGTGCTTAGCTAACGTATTTCTTATTAATGTGACATAAACACAGCCGACATGTGCACAAGTATTGACACCGCATTATACTAACACATCATGTATAACATCAGAGAAACAGAAAGTACCTCCGTGGCTGCCCATGTTTTACACACCTCAAAGATTAACTGAATATTATGCAAACTGTAATATCAGATAAAAATAACTGAATATTATGAAAACTGTAATATCGAAGTGTAACTATCAATTATAAACAGCAGTTCAGGAACCGAACCACTGATCAATACTCAATCCTGTGAAGCGACCGTGCGGAGGAAGTCCGCGGCCTCCCCGGGAGATGGAAACATCTGGATCCTCCCGTTGTGGAGAATCCTCATCTTGCATGGATTATAGTGGAACCCGCGGAACATTCCCCGCTCAGCAAAGGCTTTCCTGACGGTGTCGAACCCGGCTCGCTGTCGGATGGTCTCAGCAGAGAGATCCTGAACGAAATAAAGCTTATTTCCGTCATATTCAATGCTGCGTTGTTTCGTAGAACGGAAAATAAACTCCCGATCTTGGAAATTCATGAAACGGATGAGCACAGCTCGGTGTTGGTTCGGCTTTGGAGGTGCCAGGGTGCGGTGGGCTCTCTCAATGGTGAAGGATCTGTCGGTCCCCAGCCAGCTCGGCAGCTTCTCCCGTATAAACTCCAGCAGCGGCCGCTGACCCTCCGCGTTCTCCCGCAGACCAAAAAGCCGAAGGTTCTTCCTTCGGCCGCGGTTCTCCAGTCGTCGGTTTTAGCCTCCAGGTAGGAGATTCGCTTCAGGGCTTTGGTGAGATTAGCCGTGTTAGCTTCTAAGAGTTCCTCCGCCGAGACAATTCTAGTTTCAGCTTCCTCCAGCCTGGTAGCATTAGCGGCGACCTTTTGCTTTACCTCTGCTATGTTTTTCTCCAAAGAAGCAACGGACTTCGCCATTTCACCCATCCGGTTATTGATGCTTTCCAGCTTGGTTCCGAACTCAGAATGCAGCGACCGGAGCTCAGACAGCACCATGCTAATACCGCACGTGCTTTCGGTGCTAGCGGCCCCCTCTCCGTCCGGATCCGTTACCGGTGCATCAGCTTTGGTTGGCTTTTGGGAGCCGCGCTTTCTTGTGAAGATCTCGCAGTCCTTGAGAGCAGTCGGTTTTGACATTTTCAGATACAGTTTACGGTTTTTAATTGTGGGTTTTTCGAGTTTTAATGCAGGCCACACGGAGCATCCACTTTAAGCTGCCATCCTGGCCCGTGGTTCCATAGCGGCCCCACTTTTAATCATTTTAATGATTGATTCAAACCATTCTTTTTCAGGGAGGAATGATTCTACCACATGCAATTTCAATAAACTTTAGAAAAAAGTTTTAATTTGGTAAGGATTTTCTCTAATCCACATGGGGTCAAAATTATACATGCAGGCGTATTGGTGCTGAAGGTCCTAGAAGGTTTTTAAACCTGACAAGGCCCGTTAACTTTCTGTTAGCAATAATAATAATACTTCACCTTAAATCAGCAGCTGGATGATTGAATCTTGGAATCTTTCCTACAGGACCATGATTCCAAAAACACATCAGAACTGGTTTGGATTGGATAAAGCATCAGAACCAGTTCCCAATTGGATAAATTAGACCAACATTAAACTTCTTAAATGGCCATCCCAAAACCCTGATCTCAACCCAACTGAAAATTCATGGACTCTGATTAAAATCGAGTCGGTGCAGGAAACCCTACCAATTCTGCCAAGAAGAAGAGTCAAAATCAGCCAGAAGCTTGTTGATGGAGACACAAAGCCTGATGTCAAGGAGAGACCTACTGGGGGACATTTAACCAAATCTTGAAAAAGGGGTGTGTGAAAGGATATATTTGAGCCTGTATTCATACTTTTGAACCTGTTTGTATCATAGAAAATCAATAATAAATCCAAACTTGTTTTTAAAAGTCAATAAAAATGTGTGTTGTAGAATCTTTTCACTCTGAAAAAGACAATCCAAATAAATTATTAAAGTCAATAAAAAGATTCTGACATTAATGATGAGTAAATGCAAATTTCTGACAGAATCTGTAAAATGTACTTTTAGGACAAATATTACAAGTTATTCTAGTGATAATCTTGGCATAGCCGAGAAAACATCCAGTATTCATCTTCCGATTTTTAAATAATGTGTTGATTAAGCTCCATAGCTACTTTTCACTACATACAGCTATCTTTTGTTGTTGAAAACATTTTTAGTGTCATCTGAGGGTTTTTTCTCAGGCCCTATTTATACGACACTGTTTTAAGTGCAACTGGAACATTTTTACTGTGATTCAACCATTTGTGTACAAGTCAACAGCTATCGGATTCTCTGACACCAAAACATTTTTGAATTAAGGTCTCAGAGTAGAACATTTTGGAAACTTCCTGTTGCATGTCAAACGAAACCAGAACGTGTGAAGTTGCTCATGCACATCACCAAACAGGTGCAGTCAAGAGTTTTTCTGCACTTGCGCAAGTAGATCAACAACAGTAATAATGGCAAATAGCAGAGTGCTCTTTGTGCTACTCACCCTTTTCAATGTGTAGCAGCAACTCAACCTCACTATCTGTCCAAACAAACATCCAAGTATTCACCATTTTGTGTGCATCTCTTTTCATGTACGAGAATGACGTTCACATGCATGCAGCGCCAGCCAGTGACATGGCATGAAAACTACAGTGGATTCACTGAATACAACATTACCATGTAAGTGTGTAACTTTTACACAATCAATATTAGTAAATCTCTAATGTTTTTAGGAGATCATTCACATGTGGGTAGGGCTTCAATTCAAACTGAAAGGTACAAAGTTGTGAGCTCTAAATTGTTTGAGATGATCTGCTTATAGGAGCTGAATCTGCGTAGGAGGTTAAATAAGCCATCTATGACAAACTAGAAAGACCAGAAAGGTCAATTAGTAAACATTATCTATCTAAGGAAGCCAGCAGATTCCGTTGAATCTTTACTTTGTTACAATCGCCCATCTTAAGCAGCACATTGGTGACAGTGGGAAGGAACCAAGAACCAAGAACTTATACCAAGATTATACTTCCAGAACCAGGCTCAGGATTAGTTGCCATCTGCCTCAGATAGCTAGGGTCTGAGGGGACAGGAAAGAGACTCAGACAAACATTGAAGGTTTAGCCTGTTGGAGGGCAAACTTGCCACATTTCCTCACCCTGCTGCTGCCTTTGCTCACTCTACTGTTTGCAATTACTACTGTCAATAATCGGTTTTTGTCTGTTTTTCTTCCCATAAAAACAACTACACCTGGACCATTTCCTGTTTGTCCGTCTTTTTCCTCTCCTCTCAAACCCCTGCCAGTTGAGGCAGATGGCCACTTATCCCGGTTCTGTTTCTGATGGAGGTTTCTTCCTGGTAAAAAGGAGTCATTCCTTTACAGTCGAATGACAACAGCACTGACGGTTAGTCTTGCACTGTAGGCTCCACCCTCTACTTCATACTCGCCAGCTCAAGTCTGTAGTGATCTCTGTTTTTGTTTCAAAGGCATACTCTTCATCAGTGGGTCAACTTCACCCTCCTTTCCACCTCGGTTATTTCAGACGTGACACTGATGCATAAACCAGAACCAAACAAGGAGAAGCAGCATTCAGTTTCTATGCACCACAAATTTGGAACAAACTTCCAGAAAACTGTAAAACAGCTGAAACACTGGGTGCCTTTAAATCTCAACTTAAAACCCACCTGTTTAGAGTTGCTTATGGCTAAATTAGGGTTAGAGTGCAGGTTTTTGATGTTTTCGATGTTTTTCTCTTTCTTACTGTTTATTCATTGTCACATGCTGTTTTTATTTTGTTTTTTAATTATATAAAGCACCTTGAAATGCCTTGCTGCTGAAATGTGCTATACAAATAAAATTTGATTGATTGATAAAGAAGGCCTCTCAGGCTGGATTGAAAAGGTTGGGTGAAGGGAGCTTTTGTTCCTCACTTGGTTGGGATCTGATCATCCAAGTATTTTCTCCAATAAAAATAGTTTCACTTAAAAGCTGGTCCTCTTATGAAGACCATAATCATCTTCTACCTTAACCCTAACCCTAGCAAGAAAATGAAACAAAAGTAAATGGAAAGTTTGTTTTATATTTTGTCTTTGACAGAGTCAAAAAATAAACCATCTAACTTTTTTTATTCCTTGGTGTTTTTGACATCTGGTTATACTTTATTAAGGACTAACTAACCTAAACTCAAACTATTAACCCTAAGTGCTTGAACATAAAGAGATGGCACTGCTTTTCTCGGTGCTTTAAGTTCTTGAAGTCAGTTGCTTTCAGTTAAGCATTTAATGAAGAATTACCACAACCTGGGTTAAGAAACTGTAAAGATTTTGTTAGCCTATTTTAGTGGGTTGCAAAATTATTCACCCCACTGGTAAATGTTTTTATTTTGTTGCCTTAGAACATGAAATATATATAGATTTTCAGTTTAATTATATGTAATCACACAAAGTACTCTAGAATAATGATAAATTATAAGGGGGAGGGGGACTCATTTTAAATAATTAAAAAAATATAACACTTAAAAGTGGTTCATGCATTTTCATTCAACTCTTTTGTTCTGAAATCCCAAATTCTTTTTAGAAGCCACATAATTAGCCTAAAAAGATCCATCTGTGACTGGTCTAAATGTTAGATGATCTCAGTATATCCATCTGTTCAGAGTACTAAGGGCTACAACCAAGTAAGAAACTTCATGAAGACCAAGGAACTCTCCACAAAGGTCAGAGACAAACCTGTGGAGAAGAACAGATCAGGGATGGTCATAAAAATATTTCTGAATCCTGAATTCTCCCAAATTTCATTAAATCCTGTATTAGGAAATGGAAGGATGATGCCACCAAAGCAAACCTGCCAAAAGAGGCTTGTCCACCAAAAACTCACAGAATGGGTGAGGAGGACATTAATCAGAGAAACATCCAGAAGGACAAAGTTAACCCTGATGGAGTTGAGAGTTGGAGGATCTGTCCACAGGAACACCAGAAGCTGCTCAGAGATACACTTCATGGAAGAGCAGCAAGAAAAAGACACTGATTAAAGAAAAAAAAAGATGAACTACAGTAAAACTGACTGGGGATCAGGCTTAATTCTCCATTGTAGGGTTGAAAACTGAATTTTGAAGCCTCCTTCTTTGTTTAAAGTTAGTTTTTCATGTTTGACATAAATGTCTTCCTTTACCCCCGTCTTAAACTATCTGTCTTCTCTGTCCAACATAGGAACATTTTGTTCCTCCAAAGAGTGTCCCTTCTCCTCGAGGAGCAGGAGCTCAGCTGAGTTCTGAAGAGCTGCTCTCCTGTTTTGAGCCATGCGTCTGTGGAGAAGCTGTTTGTTTCTCCAATATGAAGGTCTGACCTACAGACACCACACCGCTCAGTCTGTCCTCAGGACGGACCGGCCTCTGTGTCCTCAGGACTGACCAGCCTCTGTGTCCTCAGGACGGACCAGCCTCTATCTGAGAGTCCTGTTGGGTTTGAAATGGACCGGCATGTTGTGTTTGGAGAAAATCCTTCTGAGTTTCTCAGGTACTCCAGCAACATAAGGGATGGCAATGTTTTTGGGTTTGTTCTCCTCCCTGTTCTGTTCTCTGTGTTTTTTAGATTTCCTGACTAACTTGACAAAAGCCCAGTTGACTTGACAAATACTTGCTTTATATTACAGAAAAATTAAACAAGTTAATTTTAAAAAATGTGAGCTCACAATCATTTATTTTGATGTATTGATGGCATTAATTTAAACTTCACATTTTTAAGAGCTCAATTTTCGAAAGTCCTGGTGTTCAAATCTTATTAAAACAATAAAACTTACTGCAAATATGGAATTAAAGATTTTTATACCTTCAGATTCCTCCTACCACTTCCATCCACCAAATTATAAATCTTCTAATAACCTGGTTGAGTTTCATCCCTGTTGGATCATAAAAGTGGACTCTCACCTCGGTGGCAAACACACATGGCTCCATCTGCTCTGGGATGATAAACACTGGATGGTACAGATTGTCCTTTGCGAAACTGAGGGGAGGGACGATGATTGATGAGTCACATTTCTTACTGTTCAAGCAGAAGAGACAAGGGAAATTGATTCAGCAGCAACAAAACACAGTTTGACAGGTAACAGTCATGGAATACACCCTCTCTAACATCTAACCTCAAGTGAACAAAAACGTACAACAGATTCCACCACATCGTTTTTTACTAAACAAAAAACAAAATATTAAAGATGTGAATGATAAACTGGTTCCAGCCTGCTTTGATGGATTTAAGAAGTTCAATATCACCCAGAAGCTGATGATCAAATGTATTGATTAACTGATTGGTATAAGTGGGGCCACCACTAGAAATGCAGGAGTTTGGGCAGCTTGATTCTTTTCTTTTTCAGTCTTTCTGTTGTATGAGCTGCTGTGTCAAATCAACAGCCTTGCACCCCTATGTTGACAGCTGGTTTGAGCTGTTTGTGGGAATATATTATATTTGGTTCAGAGCCTACATTGCAAAGAAGCTTCCATGAGCTGTGGGCAGAAGGCCATTAATGCCTGTTGCAGTGGCAAATGGAGGACCTGTTTGTAAACATCAGTGGTAATTGAGGCTTTCTAACCTAAAAAAGAGGACTTTAGGGCTTTGTTGTCACTGAAGACACATGAAGCAGCTGATAGGTACAGAATGATCATGACTGCAACTTCTGTTGTTGCAGAAGTTTAAAAAATCGACATGGGAAGAATTCAGAAAAGCCATGGAGAACAACTTTTGATTGGCCCAAAGGAGCTTCTGGCAAACAGTTTGACAACTTGGAAAAGGGAAGCAGGCCTGTTCCAGGGTGCACTTGAGTTGGGTGGGGAACTGCTGACCCAGATGGGGGTCGTTGTTGGACAATGAAAGTAGCACTTTGAGGGTCACCTCACTCTGGTCACCATGTCCACCTTTGAGGAGGCAGTCTGAGGACTCAGAAGAAGACAAGTTCATTACCATGGCAGAGGTAGTTAAAAACCTCCCTACTGTCAGTGTGCCAGGAGTGGATGAGATTCGCCTCAAAATGGAGTGTGACACGCAAGTCTACATTTGTTTTGTGTATCTGGAGTAGGCTTATAAGCGTGTTCTCCAAGGCTTTTTGTGGGGGGTGCTGAGGGTGTATGGGATGCCAGGGTCACTATTAAGGAATACCTGGTTCCAGTAGAACCAAAACAAGAGCTGTGTCTCCATCTTAGGCACAAAGTCAAACTCCTTTACAGTGCAGGTTGGACTCCACCAGGTCTGCTCTTTGTCTCTGATCCTGTTTGTGATCTTCATGGACAGGATCAGAGTCATGAAGAAAAGGGGGTCTGGTTTAGGAAAGTAGGATCTGATCTCTATTTTTTGCGGATGTCATTTTGTTGGCATCTTCAAGCCATGACCTTCAGCATGCATTGGGGCAGTTTGCAGCTGAGTGTGAAGTGACTGGGATGAGAGTCACTTTCTCTTGGCTTGAGGTCATGAAGTGGAACTCTTCCTCCAGTTTGGGGAATCTTTGCCTCAAGCAAATGAGTTCAGCTACCTGGGTGTTTCACTCACAAATGATAGTAGGATGAAGAAAGTGTTGCTCTGGTCTGTTGTGATGGAGAAGAAGCTAAGCTGAAAGGCAAAGCTCTGGATTTGCTGGACTATCTAAATTCCAACCCTCACCTCTGGTCAAGGGGAATGGACCATGACTAAAAAAAATCAGATCCTGAAATTAAGCATTTGAAAGGTCTGAAAAACCTTTTTTTTCACTCACAGCTTTAAATTTTGTTTTTGTTCATTTGAAGTTAGATTAGGATCGTTTCAGAAACTGATGAAGACCAGATCTTTTTTTAATGTCTTAATATGTAAAACCTTGGACATGAAAGAGGATAGATTTTTTCCTTTTTTTAACCATGAGTGTATCTTGTGAAATGCTGAATACATTAGATTAAAAAAGACAAAGATGCTACTACTTGCCTTTGCAGGACAATAACAATATGCTGTAAAAAAAACAAAAAAGGCGGGGAAGCATAGAAACACACAGATAACCATCAAACTATCACACTGTTATAGCCTTACGGGTCAAACTTGTTCTTCTCCAGGTGCTGCTCCTCTTTTGCTAGGTTACAGTCAGCCATTTTGTTTTTAAACATGGACATGTTGCCATTGTTCTTCTCCACCAGAGCCGTGCTCTTATTGAACACTTTATATTGACCTCCAGGGTTAAGAAAGGCCTTTTTTTCTGTCAAGCTGCCTAGTGGTCCCCCCAGTAAGCTCCCGTTGTTGGACCCTTCCCCACCAATCACAACATTGCGGTTGTTCACCGTCTCCAAATCGTTCTTCACTGATCTGGAGATGGCTGCAAGCCTCCTGCCCCGGTGGAGCTGATGCAGAATGTGGATGCTGGCACACACCAGCAGTGTCAGAGTCACCAAACCAAGAATGATAGCTGCAATCAGTGCAGAAGAGATGTCGTCCTTTGGCTGAGGTTTTGGTGTCGAACTGATGAAGGGATATTCGCAGCGTGCACCCATGAATTCTGGAGGACACTGGCACACAGGGCCAGTAAAGTGAGTGTAACACGTGCCGCCATTGTTGCAAGGAAAGTGGTTGCAGAGGCTGCTGCGTACAGAGCAGTCCTTGCTGGAGAAGCCCAGAGTGCACGAACAGATGAAGTCATTGATTCCGTCCATGCAAGTGCCAGCATTTTGACAGGGGTTACTGGCACAGTCGTCAATGTTGGTCTCACATCGAGCACCAGTGAAACCTGGCCGACAGTAGCACATGACCTGTTTACCAAGATCCAGACACTGGGCACCTGCGAAGGGAAGAAGACAGGTGTTAGTTTACACCATACACCTGGATTACAGACATAGGGCACCTGAATGACAGATGGATTAAAAATGGATTTAGATGTTGATATATCCTAAGGTAAGGTGAAATAGCAGAAAGCACCTCTATTTTTTTTACTTTGTTTGAAAAAGTTAAAATTGGTAAAAAAAAAAAAAAAAAAACTTCACTGCAATTAGGCTGTAAATGTGAAGGACAGAAAATACAAAAGTTTAAACAATATTTGACAAAAAGTCATATAGTTTGTTTAAATCTGATCTTATCATGCATCATATTAGTCAATAAACTTAACTGGGTGATGTAAACTTTAGCCTTTATTTAACCAGGAAGTCTCTTGAGATTGACATTTCTTTTTTAAGGGAGACCATTGCAAACTTACAAGCTAAATGAAAAAAAAATGATATCAAAATACATAAACAAAATAAAACAAGTGAATCAAAAACATACAAGTACAAAGTTCAACTTAAGAACAACAGTTGCACACTTCAGCTACAAAGAACTTTGTAAAAGCTTCAGAATAGTGAAGAAAATTGCCACCATTCTGACTTTTTGTTTCTTTTCACACATCTAAAAGAAAAATAATATTTTAAAAAATCTATCCTCTAAGCCTCTGTCCTTTGGCCCCAGTCACACTGGATGATGAACTTATTCTCTGAGTCATTTCACTTCAAAGACTTAAAAAATAAAAAATACAAACAACAACAAAAAAAGCCATTTTGAACTCTTGAATGGCTCACCAATCTACTGGAAGGCTATCAAATACCAACCAAAATTAAATTTTACAAAACCAACAAAAGCATAGAAACCCCCCAAGCAGGTTGGGATCTTCCTGCTTTGAGATGATGCCCTCTAGTTCTGCCTCCCTGGCTGCTAGGATCTATACCAAAATGTATTAGATACAATAATAAGGACTCATGTAGTTGTCTGTGTGTCTGTCTGATACCAAAAACGCTCAAGAACCACTAGGTAAATTAAAATGAAACTCTCAGAAAGTAAACATTGGATATACATCTACAACTGATTAACTTTTGAACTCAATCTGATTCAAGACGGCTGCCACAGTTAAGTGACCTCAGCAAACACAGAAAATGCTATAACAGTCATTTTTACAGATGTTGAGATAAAGTTTGGTGTGAGAGTAGCTGAGACATATCCCTATCCCTAACAGATCTCAAGATTTTTGTTTAAAACTATGGATTGCATTTTTTCAAGGACTGCTACTTTTTAGAACACAATGCTCTGAGAGTCCTCCAAAATATCAGCAGTCTTGTTTAAAATGTAATTCTGACTAAAAGCAAATATTTAATCCTTAAACCAACAAGGATAAAACATGAAAACATTAGAAGGTTAATGTAAGAGTGAAATTGACTACAGACTATTACATGAGGCCAGGATAGGGGGTCTGTGGGTGCAAAAAATATGTTCTTTTCCTTTCCTCTCCTTTCCTTTCCTTTCCTTTCCTTTCCTTTCCTTTCATTTCCTTTTGTTTGCAGGATTTACATTAAAGCTGAAACAAATCATCATAAAAAACTGAAATTACTTTTGTTTGGAGTAAGTTGGTCTTTTCCTTGGTGTGTTTAGAGTAAAGTAAATCTATTCTGGTTGGCCATGGGATATCTCACTGACTGCTCAGGATGTTTCTAATACACACTAATTTCTGTTATGAGGAAGTGTTGCAATGACTTAAAGGTTCCTACACTGAACTTTCTGCACAGACTTGAGATGAAAGAGACATACTGATTCTAATACTGCAACAAATAAACTGTTACACTGATTTCAAAAGCACCAACAAACTAAACCAAACTAAACACAGCCAACACAAACTAAGCCAAAACTGCATTTATAACATTTTGTCAGATTTTTTTTCTGATGTAGCTTTGTGTTTAAATCAATTGTCAAACTTTGTAAAGAGTTTTTCCTCTAGGTATAAAACATTCTCTTATATTTGTTCCTTTCTGTAGAGCTGAATGTGTCTGTTGGAAGAAGTTGGTTTTGGGGCAACATTCTGAAATGTTCACCAAGCTCTGCACAAACAGCTCCATATTTGGTAAAGTGCATCTGGTATATTTCAACACTGTAAATGAAGCAGAGCTGTGACCTTCAGGCTGTAGCTCCTAGGTTCTCTGTGTTTTTCTCTGTCAGGCTCACTGAGAAGCTGGAATGACTGCAGTTCCAAGATAAAAGATAAGCAGGAAGCAATTTTTTGCAATCTAATGAAGTCCTGAGGGAGGAACACGGTCCTGACAGGCCCCTCTGAGCCCACTCTTTTCAGCTAGTCATAAGAAAACAAGTCAAATTCTAATGACGGTTGGGGAAAAAAAAGTCAATACTTGGAGAAAACATTACACTTTTGTCCCACATGAGACTTCAAACAAAGACTGGACCAGTAATCCTGCTGCTCACACTGTATATGCCCCATCTGTTTTCATGTTCCGTGTCCAGCATTAATTCAAAGGAGTTTAGGACTAAAAGATCACAAGAGTAAATTTTTGAATTTAGAACGTCACACTGCCATCATCCCCATCATTGACATAAGGCAGACTCCAGTGTTTCACCCTCCACCACTTATTTGTCTCAGCAACTGAACTCCACACCATCATCGCACCCAAGCTTCATGCTGTCTCTGCTGATCATCTTCAAGAGAGTCCATGAGGACATGTTTCAGCTTCTTGTTGTCTCAGAAAGGGTCCAAGAGGACATGTCTCAACTCCTCATCATCTACAGGAGGATGCCTCTAAGCTCCTTGTCTCAGAGAGGGTACAGGAGAACATCTCTTAGACGGTACTCTCTGAGGGAGCCCAGATGGATGCATCTCAGTCATCACTCCCCCTAGGGTATCCACTCTTTGAGGGTCTCTACTCCCTAAGGGTCTCCAGTCTCTGAGGGTCTTACATCACCATTAACCTAGGGTTCTCAGTGTCCACTCATTGAAGGGTTCCAGTCTCTAACGCCTGGACTCCCAGAGTCTCCAGCTTTCGAGTTTCCCAGAGTCTCTAGTTCCCAAGTCTTGAAGCCTTCACGCCATGCCATCCACTAGAACTCTTTGTTAAATTGTTTTACCCTGAGCCATGATGCTCAGACGGTTTTCTGTTTTGTCCCTCCTTCCAGGTTCCACTCCTCCCTCCTGTTTGAGGGGAGACTGTTAGGATTGGGTTTTTTTGGTAGTTTTTTGTTTTCAGTTTTTGAGTTTATACCTTTTGTTGTGGTGTTTTGTTTTCTTACTTTTCTTATGTTCAATTGTTCCCAGTGATTCATTTACCATTTGTACTTTTCCTCAGTCAGTTTTCTGCTCCTCAGTCCTTCCCACTTACACCTGTTTTCTGATATCTTTAGTCTCACCTGTTACCACTTATCTCATCCTCTCTATTCCCTCAGTCCTCACTAATTTTCAGTCAGACATTTTGGTAGTATGCCCTGTCTGGCTCTCCTTCATATGACACATGGTTTTTCTGTAGAATTTTGATTCTGTTCATTTTTGTTAAATCTTAACTCTGTTCATTGAGTCTTCGTCTTTAGGTCCTACCGCAACTAAACTGTGACAGTCATTTACTGCAATAATTGCTTCAAAGCTAAAACAGCATCTAGTTTGGACTGACGCAACTCAGAATAGGAGAATGTGCTCCTTTCCAAGCTGTGCTTGGCTCGCGTGGGAAACTGTTGACCCAGACTGAGGAAGGAGCACTTCAAGGATCTCCCCAATCAGATCACAATGTACACCTTTGACGAGGCAGAGTCTGAAAACTTGGGGGAAGAAGAGTCCATTACCATGGCAAAGGTCCCTGAGGTTCAAAAACTTGGATGAGATTCTTTTTGAAATGCTGAAGGCTCTAGACCAGGGGTGTCAAAATCCAGGCCTCGAGGGCCGCTGTCCTGGATGTTTTAGGTTTTTCTGCTCCAACACACCTGATTCAAATGGTTTGATTAGCTCCTCACCAAATCATCACGTTCTCCGGGAGCATGGCAACAAGTCATCCATCCTTTTCAGTGTCACATGGAGGGCTGAGACAACACCTGTGGAGTGACAGGCTGGGGTAGTAATTTCCATTTTGAAAAAGCAGGAATGGAGAATGCATTCCATTTAACAAGGGATCACACTTCTCAGCCTCCCAGGAAAGTTAACTCCATAGTGTTGAAGGAAGGCTACGACTGGATCCTCCTGGATCAAACTTTGGATCCAGGACCCCTCCTGGACCTGGTGTCTCTCTCTATTACCCAACCACAGATAAGTGGAGGAAAATAGATGTATGAATATATCTTATTGTTAAATTGTTTTTTTTCAGGTGGTTTGTAATAACGCCATATAAGGACCAGCTCACATATGCTTTATCTCAAACAGATTTGGATGTATTCCTTCTCCCTTCAGCTGGAGGGAAGCCTGAAAAACTCACTGGTGTTTAAAATCTGGGAGGGTATTTTAAAAAGTAGGTTTAATAAACTCCAAGTTTATCCATAAACTTTCTCTAAATTCTAGAGTAAACTTACTTTGTGTTTTTACTTAACCTGCTTTCTAAAATACCATTTGTTGAAGAGCCACAGAGGTTGAAACAATACACATCTGATGCAGTATATAAAATGGATTGTTTCCTATCTTTATTTATTTGGCTCTTTAATTGTACCCAACTGAATATTACAGATTGAAAGTTTAATATTATTATTGCCCCCAACCACTTTCTACATTCATACCACAGGTTAGAGGTGTTCCAATGCTTTTGAGATGTAGACTAATGAAAGTGTTTTGACCTTCAAAGTCAAAGATTTGTGACCATCCCTGACTTAAAATCCAATATGTCATGTTCAAATGACTTTAAAACATAAATCTCCAAGTCATGGGAAAATATTGTGTTCAAATGTCTTAATAACATAATTACACATATATTTATTATACATACATATGAACATGATGCTTTTCCATGAGTTTGAGCATTTATAGTTTAAACCCGAACAGTGAAACTGAACCACATGTAACCTCAAACATTATAAAAGTTATCAAAATAAACTCGATCCAATGTACTTTCAAAAGTTTTCTCTACTTTTATTATGTGTATATGTAAAAACACATCAGTGACCGTATGCTTGTGAGGCGCTCAGACATCTGAGGAGGGTAAAAAATGTGACTTATCTAAGGGGTTCTTCCATTCTCACTGAGACAAAAACAGTGCTGGATCAGCAGATTAATTCAGAATAAGTCAGGTGTGATGATTCTTAAGGTCGATAACGTGTACACAGTGACACAAGGTCATAAATAGCTGAATAAAGATTTGCATAACTGTAGAACAATGGCAGCTTTGGTGGACATCACCAATGAAAGAATTGAGAGGGAACGTGTTTTCAGGGATCAAACCGAACTGCTGCCACATGATGATGTCTGGTTTATTTGATTTATAGGCCCAGGGCCCTTTTGTAATTGCGTTGAACTGGCCCCAGCCTTATACAGGAAAACTAGGCGGAGCCATGCGTTGTTGGTGACAGTTCAAGTCCTCACCACGCTGGGGTTCCTTCCAACCGGAGTCTTTCAGAGGGATCTGACTGACAGGTTGGGTATTTCACAGTCGTCCCTGAGCCGTACCATGCCAGCTGTATGGGACGGTCCCATCCATATGATGCCCAGATACATCATATTCCCCCACACCATGACTGAAACACTCCAACAGTGCACAGCAACTCATTTCTTAACATCAACTATTTCACAAATAAGCCTCTAAGTTCTACCAAGCCCCTAAATGCCTCTGTGTTTATGGTAGTTATGTTATTAAACGCATACATAAAGTTGGGTCAGCTGTCCTTTGGTTTCGTCCCACCATTATGTCTGACCGTTTAACCTTTTTGTTCCTTTGTGCAGGTGTGCTCTGCTCTTAAAAATTCACACACGGCATGGTGCAAATGTCAGAGGACAGTGTGACAAACACGTGTTTATGCCCCACTACTTTATTAAGGAGAGTCTCTGACTCACATTCCATGAAATTACTAATTTCTCTGCATCTACACATAATTTTTGATCATGCAGAGAGGACAATCACACATGCATGATATATTTACATCTATTTGCATATTTCAATGGAGGCATGTCAGGGGAGGTGTCTGATGTACGCTCAGTTCCATGTAAGTTGGAATGTATGAAGGGAAAGTGTGCATAAACATAAGTGCTTGCGGTTTGATATATCAGAATTTTTTTGTGCAAATGCACTTTACAAATTTTGTCCATACGCTAACTTTTGGTATGAATGTACACTCCTTGATACATGAGACACCAGATTGGTCATGTTTCTGAATTTTTTTGGGTAAAATTGATCAACTCAGATTGACATTGCTGGCAGCTCTGCAGTTCCTGATTTTTCTGAACCAGTCATGGCCAACAAATTTACTCTTGAATATGCTGCAACTCTGTCTCAGCCTGGCTACGGCTCCAAATCCATCTGACTACAAAGTGCTACTAGAAGAAATTTGAAAACTAAAGGTTCATCATGGTGATTTCAAATGGAGGAGAAAATAAACCCAACCATGTGGAGAAGAAAGAAGGGAGGAATTTGAGCGTGACTGTGGTGAGACATGTAAACAACAGCCGTTGTGGGCAGTCACCTTCTCTATCATCAGCTCCATGCACAACAAGTTTGATGTACAACAGACAAATGTCAACCACCTACACAAGTAAAGAAATGCATATATCCTGACATTTACAGAGACATGGGTTAGAAATGATGACAATATTAGTATGCTGAACACCTCTTTCAGACTGGACTGCAGCTGTGATGTCACATGTAAACAACATTGTGAAGGTGCTTGTCTGGGAGGTACTGTTCACCCAAGACATACAGTGACTTTCCATCGAACAGTGGACTCCACTCAACTTGGCAGGGCCTGAAGATGATGACTTCTGTGAACTCTGCCACTACCACCAGAGACCCTGTCCACATCACTAGTAGCAGTCCAGCATTGCTCAAAAATAACCTCAACTCCTCTGTTCCCACTTTGAGACCAACAACTTCACCCAGTTAGAGAACATCAGCTCTATCCTCAAGCATACATTCCCCCAATCATGTTTGACACCAGAGACATGGTGAGGGCACTGAAGAGGACTAAGGAGCACAGCACACCTGGTGCTGACAACATCAGTGGCTTTAAACACTGTGCAGACCAGTTTGGAGCCTGTTCCAGACCTTCATCAATATTAGTACTGTCCATTGGCTATGGAAACACGCCTCCATTGTCCCCATCCCTATAAAGGCCAGGGTGTGTTCCAAAATAAATGGACTTCCTGCTTGCTTAGTTTGCTGTGTACAAGCAGAAGGTTTGCACTTTGGTCAGTCAGATAATACAGGACCTGCGATGGACTTGCCACCAATCCAGGGTGCCCCCCTCCCCTCGCACAGTGACAGCTGGAGATAGGCACCGGCTCCCCACAACCCGGAATGGAGAAGCGAGTAAAGAAAATAGAGGGATGGATGGACCATACAGGACCTGTCTCATGCTCTTTTCCCAGTTTTTGAGCATCTGGTAGCTGAAGGAGAGTGACCTTTGTCCCTCAGGCTGTTCTCCTAAACTCTTTAGCTATTAAACCCTCACCGACTTTTTTTTAGTCTACAGCTCAGATGACCATACCAGGCAGGGAGTTGAAAAGTTAAAACACTCAACAATTACCTTGTGTATAAGGCAATTGTTGAGTGTTTTAACTTTCACCTCCCTGCCTGGTATGGTCAACTGAGGTGTAGAATAAAAAACCAACTTGTAAGAATTTTTTCAATGGCAGGTAAAATAGTGGGGAAACCACAAAAAGCTCTGTCTCAACTGTTTGCAGAAAGAACACGGACAATGGGAAGGAATATTTTAGCAGATAACATCCATCCTTTTTTCTGTCAGTTGGAACCTCTGAGCTCAGGAAGGCGTTACGGGGTCCCTCTGGCAATGAGGAACATCTATAAGAAATAATTTGTTCTGAGTGCAGTAACTATTCTTAACCAAACCAAATGATAACATTCACCTGTGGTATGCAAAGTGTTTTATTCTATGCACTAATTGTTGATATTTTGATTGTATGAATGTGTTTTATTTTATGGTTGGAGAGCCAAGGAAAATTTCCACCTTGGTTGACAATAAAGTTTTATTTTATCTTGTTCTATCTTTTAAACCCCATAAGCAGCCCAACCAGTCAGTTTACATCTCTGTTACCTTAATAAATAAAATTAAATTTTTTTCCATGTGATTCAGTTGTTAATCATGATCATCTAATTACAATTTGATTCAATGAATAATCACAATTTAATCTTTGTTCACATTAGGATTTTTTAAGTCACAATTGGGCCTTTAATCATTATACAACTCGGCCTTTAGTCACGATATGATTCCGCATTTAATCACAAAATGATTCAGCCTATGATCTCACATATTTCTGCCACACACATTGTATTTTAGTGTAATGCAACTCAACAAGACAATGGAATAAGTACATGTCAATAATTGAGACTAACCAATTACAGCCTAATAAGAAAAATGGCCAATCCCAAATAGGTCTTGTTTTAAAATGGCACTATCATTAAACCTGACACATGAATAAATACACAAAAATAAGACCTAGTGCAAATTAAGCTACCAATAAATAAGCTACCAGCAGTAGATGTGTTTACCCCTCTTTCAGTAACTCAGCAGTGAGCAGCAAATGCATTTTTTTTTCTATTATTAAAAATAAAACACAAGTTAGCTTGTTTCTGGAACTTTAGTTGATCCCAACAATCAGAGTGAAGCACACTTTCAGATGCTGCACACCATTTGCAACCCAAGTGACAAAGCAGACAGAGCAGGTAGACAGAGTTTTTTTTTTTTTTTTTCAATCATCTAGCAAATGACCTGCTCAGATCCAGCAGCTAAACTGGCTAAAGACTACTTTAATCATGTGTCTGAAGTAAACAATTTTGAGTTTAGATTTATTTATTTAGGACCACACACAAAAAAAAAAACACTCAAAAAGAGGCAGTTGTATGATTCCAGATTTAGCCAATGGCTAATTTTCTATACAAATCAATGCTAATAATCATAAACACAAATATAAAAAAAAATCAAATTTAAATCAAAATAATTAAATGGTACATTTTTGTACAGTAGAAACAGAAGATGAACTTTAAACTATCCATCCATCCATCCATTCTCTTCCGCTTATCCGGGGTCGGGTCGCGGGGGTAGCAGCCTAAGCAGGGAGACCCAGACTTCCCTCTCCCCAGCCACTTGGGCCACCTCCTCCGGGGGAATCCCAAGGCGTTCCCAGGCCAGCCGAGAAACATAGTCCCTCCAGCGTGTCCTGGGTCTTCCTCTGGGCCTCCTCCCGGTGGGACGTGCCCAGAACACCTCACCAGGGAGGCGTCCAGGAGGCATCCTCACCAGATGCCCGAGCCACCTCAACTGGCTCCTCTCCACGTGGAGGAGCAGCGGCTCTACTCTGAGTCCCTCCTGGATGACCGAGCTTCTCACCCTATCTCTAAGGGAGAGCCCAGACACCCTGCGGAGGAAACTCATTTCAGCCGCTTTAAACTAAACTTTAAACTAACCATGATTAATGTTAACCATGCTAATTAGTCTAATCATTGTTGGCAGAACTGCCCACTAAAAAGCCAGTCCTTAGCCTCCTGGGGAAATTAATGAAATTGTCACATTTTTTCAACTCATCCACTTTTTAGTTGCCTTAATTGAAAATACAGATTGACCAAAAGCTGTTTTTTAGGTGTTTCTGAATTCTCCGGGACCAATCAATCGGGACGATCTCATTATCGGTTCTGAACAGAGCAGCACAAATACTTTCGGTGGCAGAGAAGCCTCGTTATGGAACATCTTAAAAACAAGCTGGATATCTGAGCACTGACTGGTTTTCAAACTCATTTGGTGAGAACTGCAGTGGCTCCCAGTCCAGTACTTTTAAGGCTTGATTAGAAAATGGTCTGATTAGTTTTAAGGGGGTCTGATTTATTTGAGACCAATGGGACATGCAATAATAAATCCGAGACAATGTTACTGCATTTAAATACATCACTGATGTTTCCTCAGCAGGTGAATTTCTAATGTGCCTAAAAGTAAATATATAACATTTCAGTGCATTTGTCAACTTATTGAAGTGTTGTTTAAACCAAAGAACGTGATCCAAGATCACACATAAATACGCAACTTCCTGGACATTATTGATTTTTCTCTTTGACCAATTACACAAACATTTGAAAAACTCATTTGTTTGTGCTTCCTTGCATAGTGCATAGTGGCAGTCTTTTCGACACTTAGACATAAATTTTGGTACAAATGCACATTTAAGACAATCAGAAACAATGTCCTTTTTCTGAGACAATTTAGCAGCTACTTGTTTAGCATCTATCTCATGTGCATGCATAAAGACGTCAACATCATACACCTCTGGAAGATCATGTACAAGCTGAATAACAGTGGCCCTTGTGGTACTCCTGTGGTACAGGGCCCAAGAGAAGACAGCATACCATCAACACAAACAAAACAAAACTGTTTTACAGCCAAGATCCAAATGTGATGAATATAGACAGGGATTCAGCTGAATCTGATCAATTGCAGACTCTGTGTAACAGAAGTGATTTCTGGTATTTTGCACACATCTCTTGCTAGCTGTTAAATGACACCAAAAACTTAGATCATTGACCCTGATTTAAAGTGACACCTCCTCCTGCTGAAAAACACTTTGCTCTTTAAGGGGAGTCTCCTCCCATCTCTGCTTATCATCACTTCTACTTGCACCATTGCTGGCCAACTCAAAAGAAATGCACCCAGTTTTTGTTGCTGTTTATAGTGGAACTACTGGAGTTTGCCTTCTGAACAGTAGGAATTGCTAATGAGAAAACAATACAGCTAAATAGCAGGAGGTAAAACCCAGAAAAGGGGCTGTTCATTAAAAGAAGTGAAGACAAGACTTGTTCCTAATGCACAAATGTAAGTACACTTTGTTTTCTGCATTTTTCGAAAGTAAATGCCAGTAGAAACAAATCTGATTGCAGATTTTTCATTAAAAAATCAAATGTTTCATATTTTTTTGATAAAAAAAACTAATATTTGCACTTTCTCCTAGTTCCTATGTCATCTCTCTTCAATGCCTATTAAATTTCAGAGCTAAACTGCACTAATAAAACTCATTTTGAAAAAATAATGGCATTTTCTTCAGTCGACAATAACACCCATACAAATTTAAAAGTTCATGTCAGAAAACACACACATCCAAAGTCAACTTGGAATGTGTGTTGATGAGTCTGGGGAATGGATGTGGCCAATGTGAGCTTTATTGGTGTGCAGATTTAGTTTTTATGACATCATCAAATGATAACATTTAAATCGCATTTTTCTTTTGCACTTCCTCAAAGCAGAGATTTTTGTGCATCAAGTTTCTGCACTCTAAAAAAATTAAAAGAAATTCCTATATAAAAGGGAACATATTTTTTGGAAAACATCCAGCACACACCAAATTTAGGGAATTGCAACACAAATTCAAATGGGGCCTCTATAAATTTTATAGCACAGAGCGCTTATTTCTATGTTATCCAGTAAAACACTGTTGTGATCTGTCTGCATCATGTCTGACAGCATCTGCTAATCATCTGCTATTCTCAGAGGAGATGATGTGAGGAATGCAGTAGCTGGTGAACAGGAAAAAACTGAGGGTTTTACAACTACTGCTGAAACAGGTTTGTTTACAAAGGCAGAAGAAAGACTAAAGAATTAGGAGAGTTTGTCAGGCAGCTGGTGATAAGACAAGTTCAAGAACTTCAACACAAAAATCCAGGAGTTTATCCGACAAACGTGCCAACAGATTGCAATCTTTATGGAGACTCTCCCTAAATCCAACAACTGAATTTATGACCTTGAAACCAAGTTAGGACCCACAAAAAACAGTTTAGATTTCTTGCATTTACTTTGCAAAAAGTTCTCAGAACCCACAAATGTTTTAAAAATGGCTGCACAGTAGAGCAGCTAGTTAGGGTTGTTATGTTCCAGAAAAAAGTTCCTGGGTTTGAAACTCAGCAGAGGCCCTTCTGTGTGGAGTTTACATGTTCTCCCCAAGCATGTGGGGGTTTTCTCTGGGTACTCCAGTTTATTCCCACAGGCCAAAAGCATGCAGTTTACATTAACTTGATATTTAAATTTATCTGAACTGTCAGTGTGCACGATTATCTGTCTTATGTGTCTTTCTGTTGATCCTGTGATAGACTAGTGACACATCAAAGGTGTACCTTGCCTGTCCACCACTGGAGAGGAGCACCAGCTCCCGACGACCCTGAATAGGATTCAGCAGGTACAATAGATGGATGGATATTTCAATAAGCATTCAGTGTAAAATTTTGAACAGTTTGTCCTCTTCCAAGTTTCTCATCAGAGATTCAATTTGACATTATGAGCAGCAGTCAAGGCAGAGTGATTAAAAAATTGACACATTTTACAAACAAGCACATAGTAGAAAAAACACCCATCAAGCCTTTTCACTTAAAAGATAACACAGAAAAGTGAGCTGAGTTCCTTCATTCTTCTTTAGGTCCTTTTCACACTGGAGTGTCCTCCATGACCTATACTTCCATGGCTGAACATGGCTGAACCACAAAAAATTTTGGAAAACCACCTTTAATGTGAAGGTATTTATGATGCTGCTGTGCTCAATATATATATATTTTTCCTGCTATTTTTCACAATTCTAAGATGCTCACCTGTGTTCTCACCAGGCTCTGTCAGCATCACATTCCCACCAAGAATCTAACCCATAAACACATGGTAGCACCATGCCCTAGGCTCCGTCCTGGCACGACTCTCAGTCTGTCTCAGGATGAAGCTATGTGCAAAAGGAAAACTTCACACTAGCATGATGCTGAAGGCATGATTTAGTTATTGACCAGGCATGAGGCCAGCATGGGCAGCACTGTGGTCTCCTTTTCACTGGATGATGGTACCGCTGCATTGCAAAATTTCAACTTGGAGGTGGATGGTCTTTGTAGGATCTTGGTGAGTTTTTCACATGTGTATTAGGAACACAGTGGGATCCTGTTGTCATAGTGCATAATAGAGCAACAATTAATTTGAACATGCACAAAACGGTCATACGAAAAACAAGGTTGGTTAATGTCATGTTGTTCCGGGTGGAACATTGTGGGGCATGGTGTCAGTGGCATCAAGATTTCAATGATGCAGGGCTGGTGCACACTATGTGAATTAGTTACAACGAATCTAAAGCAAAGGCAGAAGGAATATGTTTTTAACAGTCCTGCAGGGTCTGTATCACAGCAGGAAATAATTTGAACAGAAGAGGCACACTGGACCTGTAAGTTGGACTTGATAACTAAACTACTTTTCTGAATTTTCAATGTGAACCTCTAATCTAAACTTATGACACTATACATATGTATAGCACCACTGCCTAAAAGTCAGAACAGAAGGAGTCATCTTCCAAAGAATAACATCTCCCCCAACCTTCTTCCCTGTGCCAACGACAACTCTTAAACAGATGAGTGTCTGAGAAAAACTCTGTACATTATCTTTATAATTTGTTTCATTATTATTTCACCATACAAAGCTTCAAGCTATGGTATTACAAATAAAGCATCTATTATGCTGAAAATGACCAATGTTAAGCTTGACAGTACCGGAAAAAATGTTCTTTAGAGAGAGAAAATTCATTTTTATTTACTAGGTGTTGAAAAGAAGCAAAAGTAGAATCAAACCAAAAATCTCTCCAGGTTTTCATGCCTATTTTACTCCACAGAATGTGTTATCCAATACAAATGAAGGAAGAATGATTCCCTGTGAGTGGCACAAAGATCCAAATTTCATGGACAAAATTATTCAGAGTTTGTACCATTTGTTCTGACAGCTGCCTTAGGAGCAGCATTTGATAATATTACCCATGAGAAAAATCATTTTTCCCCAAATCCAAATTTTCCCAAAATAGAAACCAGATAATCCCACTCTACTATGTCAATTTTTTTGGCATCTGGTGCAATTAAAACCTCAGGTAGAACAGTTGTGGAGGGGTTGTAAACCACAATAAATACTTTCCAGGAATTAAAAATGGGTGTGGGTAAACCTAGTTTGAGTTAAGGATATAATTGAATGTAAAACTTCTTCCAAGCACCTAACTTTGCCAGCAATTTGAAGTCAACATTTATCAGGCTGATGGAATGATAGAAACCACATAATAATGGATCTTTATACATCACACTACTGAACTTTTACTCAATTTAAATCTCTAGCTCTGTTGCTGTGATAGTGCAGTCCAGTTCCTCAGCCAGATCCAGAGAAGGGGTGTTAATACTACTGAGTAAGGAGTTCAGGGCTGCAGAAACATGGGAGCAATCACATGAGTACAGTATAAAATTCCACAAGAGTTTTATTCATTTTCAATGGGCCTGATGATACTCCTGCACCAGTTTCAACTCAGTGTATCAGCCGGAATGCAGATATTTGTTGCAGTTGATGAGCCAGCAGTTTACTTGCATTTTTCTCGTTTAAAAATATTTGAATCTTGATTTAAGAAAGATTTTTCAGTGGTGTACTGGGATGTGATAAGATCATATTCAGCTTGCATAGACATTTGTTATTTATATGTATGTGGCTGTTTTTGCAGTAGCGTATAAAGAATCTAAAAATGCAATGCACTCAGATAACCTGGCTAGTTTCTCTCTTCAGGATTTTCTCTGATAGGTCCTATAAGAAATAATCTTCTCTTTTAAAAGCCTTAATGGCTTCCTACAATATGGAGCACCAGGAGTCCACAACATTAAACTCTTTCATCAATGTGCCCCAGGACAATTAAAACACCTGCTAGCAGAATCAGAAAATATTTTAACATGAACAAAAAGTATAATTATGTATAAGAATGGCAACACCCCTTGATTGATGAAAAGTACATCAGTCCAACCCAGCTCCCCTTCAGTTTGGTGTGGTCTACATCCCTCAAATGGGTCTCTTGTAGGTAAATTATATGAGCATCAGGATGGTATAGATAGTGCAAAACTTCATTGTATTTGATTGGATTGTTTCAGGCCTTATACTTCAAACTAGCAACCCTAATACCCCACAACCACTCTAGGTGATGACATTTTCAGCTGAACCATAAAGGAAAAATAGTTTCAATATGTGAAAATAAGCAAATGAAAAGCAAAAAAATAATAATTACAGATACATGACCACATTATACACAAACCCTGCATTGGTTTTAAAATATCATGTAGGGGCCAACCTAATTTCCTTTAGAACAAACTGAATAAATGACCCTCTAAATTCAGAACAGATATGCAAAAGATAGACACCATCTTTCCCACGACCCAGTAAAAAAAATTGGTTTAGGAACATGGATGGATGAATAGATAGATGGATGGAAATATGAAGCAGTATTACTTGGTTTTAAGTAAAGCACTGATGTCATAATCAGCAGAGTACCAAGCATTGTACCAAGGGTTGTAACCAGAGACAAACCCAACACACAGCTGATGTTACATGCTTGAAGTGTACATCTCAGCTGCAGCCATACAGACCTATACAAGGAGCTCTAACATGTCCTGAAGTTAAACCATCTCCATATCTATTTTTCTTTTTCAGTTTCTTGCTGACAAACTCCAAAGCTAAGACCAGGTCTTCAAACTTATGGGTCTGGCCATTGGACATGGTGATGTGTAGAGCAGACGAGTACTGGAGGCCAAATTTAACATTAGCACAGCCATGGAGCTTTTAATTCACCAGGATGAAAACAGCCCTCTGTCTGTCTCACTGTGCAGCAAGGGAAAAGCCTCTCCAGCATGGTGAAGAATTGTATTCCTGTTATGAAACTGTCACCCTCAAAATTTGTCATAACGAATCCTCCTCCCTTGGTTTAGCACATAAATGATGGTAGGCTCTGTCTAGGCTGGGGTTTTCCTTAAGCCCCCAAGTTCTTAGGAATTTGACCATGAACTCTGTAAATTGTGGACCTTCTAAGTCTGCTGATAGACCCATGTGCCAAATATTATTCAGCCTAGAGCGTGCCACCAAGTCTTCACATTTCTTGTGTCTACTGTTGCAGAGAGCTTTGCCATATTAGCCTACATGCCAGTTAACTGGTCACTATGCTCATTAGCTATGCTCTAAAGATCACCAATAGTTCCAATTTACAGAGCAACCTTTTGTTTGAGCAGTTTTAGAGCAGCCATCACTTTCTTCCTAACCGACTCTGATATCATTGACTTAAGTTTGGCAATAATTTCAACTCGTTATAATGTAAAGCACTTTGAACTGCCATGTTGTTGAAATGTGCTTTACAAATAAACTTGACTTGACTCATAGGTCACCTATAATTGTTTTGATGCACCACAACATTGTTTCATTAGCATCTGGCTTCTTCCTGGGCTCAGGGTCCGAGATTTGAGAGTCTTACTTGGCCAGGCTCAACAGACTTGTTTTACATGCAAAGACTTGACATTTATCCAGATATAGCTCTGAGGATCTAGAGGTTCTGAAAACTGAACACATAGATGTGGCAAGCAATGGAGAAACTTCAAGCAGTAACATCATGTCTACTGTTTTTCTGTCTATCTGAGATGAGTTTGTGTCCACATAACTCAGCTTTGTTTTTCTGCAGAATTCAGATCTTCCTTTCTCTGAAAGACAATTTCAAGGTTACATTTACAGATACAGCAGCAAATTCTGAGTCATAGTTGTTCTTCAGGATACTCCTGAGAAGGGCTGCATAAGTTTTAATCTCAGTTACAATCACAGGGTTCCACAGTTGAGTTACCGTGATTGATTTTTACTGAAAATGTTTACTCCAAAGTAATGTAACTTAAGTGTTCCTGTGGGTGAAAAGCCAGGTATGTCGCACACCAAAATAACTGTCAGAGACTCGTTGGATTCCAGCCAATACACGGGGGATTTTATTGACACATTTACTCTTGATCAGCTTGCCCCAAAATCCCAAAGTATCTTTGAGACAGGGCGTATTTATACAGAAATCAATGCATGATGACTATGCATACTTCT
>NW_023665761.1:62604-66324 GCF_001649575.2 Kryptolebias marmoratus | reverse complement strand
ACACTGGGTCTAGCTCAACCCAGTGTGTTTCCTGTGTTCCAGGAAACAGACAATTCCTGTTTTCCAGGAACCCTCCTGTTATCACCACCACTGTTCCGAAGTTCTGGCAAAAACATCTGGACATTCCTAACAAAGTCTGGTGAACTTCTGCACTCTCTTCTCCTCCACATTCCTCAAATCACTGTCTGACCCAGTGATAACACAAAATGACTGAAATCTCAGTCATCTCAGGCTGTTTTAATAGGTGCTGTATTGTTACACTGGACATACTGAGGCTGTCACATTAATTTTAGTTAAACAAAGAAGGTAAAATAGGGTAGACAGGAACAAGATAGAGTTAGGGTTTGGAGCTCCAGCTAAGGTGGTCTGACATCTAATTAGGATACCTCCTGGACTCATCCTATTGGAGGTTTTCCAGAGGGATGTGTCCCAGCAGAGACCCCAAGGCAGACCCAGAACTTTCTGGAGGGATTACACACCTGTGGCCAAAGGTTTTGAGAATGACACATACTAATTGTCACAAAATTTGCTGCCTCGATTTTCATTTACTCAAGAATGTTATGAAGCTTTATCTGATGAGTTGCAATTAGCTTTAATGTTCCTTTTTTGCCACAAAAAATAACTTAATCCCCAAAACTCATTTCCACTGCCTTTCAGCTGCAAAATGACCTGTTGACATTGTTTCAATACAGTCAGAGAATTGACCAGGACAAGGTTGAAGATCACTCTGTCATGCTTACTGAGTCAGAATAGCAGACTGGATGCTTTAAAATAAGAGTTGTGCTTGAAATCATTGTCCTTTTTCTAGTAACCATGGTTACCTGCAGAGAAATGTGCAGTTATCACTACTTTGCACAAAAAAAGGTTTCAAAAGGATGAAGGGCATTGCTGCTAAAGCAACCAACTCTACAGCACTAAGCTGAACAATTCAGTTCAATTCAGTTTATTTGTATAGCACCTAGTCACAACAAAAGTCATCTCAGGTCTCTGCACAAAAACATTCACATATATTACAAAGAGCCAATCAGTAAAAGTTTTCTGTTTAAGGAATCTAGCAGATTGTATTGAATCTTCCCTTCATCATAGTCTCCCATCTTGGACAGCACACTGGCTACAGCAAAAGGAAAAACTCCCTTTTAACAGGAAGAAATCTCCAGCAGAACCAGGCTCAGGACAAGCGGTCCCCACGAGGACAAAAGGGACAGAAGGGACGGACAAGGAACACAAACACTTCAAGGAAACATTCTGAATTTGTGGTACCGTAACTGGGCTTATGTCAAGGCATCCAGCAAATCAAGAAAACACTCAATTCAAATGGAGATAAGAAAAATAAACAAAAGAAGATTGTCATTCTATACATGGCTAAAGTTTCTGAAAATGCACAATTTTGCCAATGTTGACTTTTTGCATAAACACAATAGAATTACCAATAAAAGCTTTAAAAACCTAGTCTGGGAACACCTTGAGGTCCCCCAGGAGGAGCTAAGAGACACTGGAGAGTGTTGCTGGAGAACGGGAGGTCTGAGTCTGTAACCTGCACAACCTGAGCGCAGATAAGAAAAGGATGAATGGATGGATGGAAATTCCATAATTAGTTCAGGGGTTTCTGAGATGTCCTGTTCCTGTAAGCACTTATTCATATAGTAGGACAAAACTGTCCAAAACTTTTTAGGAAGGTGAGGAAAATGTCTGAAAAGTAAAAATCCTTTAATTCATCATCATTATTATTATTATTATTATTATTATTACATTGAACAGATTAATTGATAAATTTTATTTGTAAGAATTAACAACATTAAAGAAAATACGAAAAGAAAAAGAAAAAACAGTTTGTATTCACAGCAACATTTTTTTAGTACACTTCCAAATGTTTCTGAAACAATTTGATAGACAGGTTGTTCCAAAAATCTTGAAAAAAAAAATAATTACAGATATTCTGTGGCTGTAAACTGGTTCAGATCTTTTTGTATATTCGTGTAAGGAGTTAAGACTTGGGCTAACTTTTACAAGCTTTTTCATGAGTGATGTCTGATATTTTATATTTTGAGTGTCGCATCAAAGGTCTGTGCTTCCTATAGTTCATTTGGATATCGCCGGCTCAAATGGTGCATTTATGAACAGACAGCAGCTTAAAGAGTGCCTTATCTTTGTGGCTATTTCACAGACCTGTTGCCAGTTATGTGAATGCAGCTCCACACTTGCAATTAACCTCCATCAACTTCACTGCATTTTGTATCCATTAGTGTACCTTTCTCCATCTGTTTGGCAAGCTAACGGTTTTTGATCCAGCCAAATATTTCAAATTTGGACTCATCAGTTTTGAGAATGTGCCTCTATTGTTCTGCACCCTGGCTCTTATATTTTTGGGTATAGTGGATTCTTCTGGGCTTGTTTCCATGTTAGAGGTTTTGCTTTTTGGCTGTAATTCTTTCATGAAGACCCCTTTGTCCAGATTTTTTGACACAGGTTTCTGCCAATTCTGAGCTGATTGTACTGTGACATTTTCTATTTTTAAAGGAATATAAGCACAATAACTTTATGACTTAATGTAATATTGGCTAGTTCTGAAACAATGAGTTCCTTTAAATCAAGGCTCAGCACCAGTCACAGAAAAACACTATATGGCCTCACTTTTAGAGCTTAAACAGCAGCATGGTACTACAGGAGCCCAAGATTTTACTACTAGTTGTAAGCTCAGGTCAGCAGTTTTTACATTACTGCTTAAAAATGAAGACAAAACATCCATCCATCTGTTTGTTTCTTCATCTTTCCATCCTCTGTACCAGCCTAATCAGGGTTGTGCATAACTGGTGCGAATCCTTACAGTCAGTAACAAAGAAGCAGGGTACTACCTTGACATTATCATTGGGGGGCAGCAGTGGCTCAGGAGGTAGAGGTTCCTCCTGTAACTGGAGGGTTGCTGGTTCGAGCCCCTGCTCCGTCTGTCTCAGCTGTTGTGTCCTTGGGCAAGACTCTTCACCTGCCTTTACCTACTGGTGGTGCTGGTGTCATGGCCGCCTCACCTTTGTCAGTCTGTGGCTACAGTGTAGCTTACTGCCATCAGTGGGTGGATGAATGGGTGATCAGGATGAATGGGTGAATGTGTAAAGTGCTTTGGACTAGATAATGTGTTATACAAGTGCCAGCCATTTACCAGTCCTGTCACAGGGCCAACACAGAAAAACATGATATAAATGACCATGGATGTTTACACTCACACCTAATTTCTACTTCGAATCTCTGATAAATGAAACATTCATGTTTTTAGACAGCAGGAAACTGAAACTGAAAACCCACAGATCTACAGGGAGAACATGTAAATCAAAAATCAAAGTGTCAAAAAAAAGGACTCAGTAATAGCTCCACCATTCTCGTTGATGACTTCAAACAATCGTTTAGGCATGCTTGATGCCAGTGTTTCCAGGAGGCTAGTGGGAACGTTGCTCCAAGTTTTGAAGATGGCTTCACGAAGAGCATCCACTGTCTGGAACTGATGTCCATTTTTGTAAACTTCCCTTGCCATCCATCCCCAAATGTTCTCAATTAGGGTTAGATCCGGGGAACATGCAGGATGGTCCAAAAGAGTGATGTTATTCTCTTGGAAGAACTCCTTTGTCAGGCGGGCATAATGAACTGTTGAAAAACCCAATCATTACCACACAGACGAGGGCCCTCAGTCATGAGGGATGCCCGCTGCAACATCTCCACATAGCCAGCTGC
>NW_023665761.1:59355-60517 GCF_001649575.2 Kryptolebias marmoratus | reverse complement strand
CCTGCTGTCCTCACACATGTCCTGCTGTCCTCATACATGTCCTGCTGTCCTCATACATGTCCTGCTGTCCTCATACATGTCCTGCTGTCCTCGTACATGTCCTGCTGTCCTCACCACTGTCCTTCTGCCCTCGTACATGTCCTGCTGTCCTCATACATTTGACACTGACATTTGACATTTTTTTGCTCTTACGAATGCATTGCCTTTAAATGCACTTAAAATAATTTCCTTTCCACTTCACTTTTACTTAAAGCCAAGAAACAAATAATAGATAGGGTGCTTTTGATTTTAGGAAAAAAATCTATAGTGTTTGCACAGTTTCAGAGTTTTTGTTGATACAAAACTTAATAACTTCAAGTTCACTTTACCAATAATCTGCTCCTGCACCAGCTGTCATCTTAGGGATGATATTGTTTTATTATTGCCAGTTATTTGAGAAAATGTGAATCGAATAGCAGAATCAAAATCAAGCCTGTCAGTTTATCAGCTGATTAATTAGTTTTATGTCATAATGATTGACATTTGACCCTCTTTAGAGATTGTGTATTTAAAACGAGTTGTTTTTGTTGTCACTGTAAGACAGGAATGAAGAGGAAATTCTTTTATCTGCCCCTACATGTAACTCAGTTTGTAGAACAAAAATGATGTTGGTGCACAATTATTTCTTCTGCACAAAACTAAATACATTTTTCTCCACATGAAAAAACACACAAATAGATATCTGTATTTTACAAATTTAATCTGGCACAGTGAATCTGATGCATCTATATGTTTAGAGTTAAACAATATTAAAAACTTAACACTAACAACTTAGTGTAGATTCCTGGAAAAAAAGGATTAGGTTGAGTGAAATGTCTCCACTGAGATAGAGATTGACAATTTAGATGTTAAAAGACTGAAACAGTGACACAAATTAATCATTACAGTTGAATGTTCTTAATAATTAATTCAAATAAATATTAAATGCCTAACTATTTAACCTTCAGGGTGACCACGCAACCAGCCTCAGAGCAACACAAAGCAACTTCAGTCACACTGGGTTGCACAAAAACAGAAGACAGAAACCTATAAGTGGAAGAAAACATCAACTACAACTAGTACCAGCAGCTACAGCAGGAAACAGCAGAAACATTAGATACAGCAGGAAACAGCCGAAACATTA
>NW_023665761.1:40159-59255 GCF_001649575.2 Kryptolebias marmoratus | reverse complement strand
TAAAATCAGGATTTCAACTTTTCAGAAACTATAACAGATTGGAATTACTATTGTTTTTATAGAATCAATCTCTTTTCTGTTTTTGTACCAGCTGTTTTAAAACAAGTAGGTGTAATTTTTTAAATGCAGCAGCAGGAAATGCTTGACTGATTTCATAAAATGGCTGAACTTTAGTTGACTGCAAGTCTGAATTGTGCCAGAGAATCACAAACAGATTTTCCTGACCTCTAATGAACACACACTGAAAATATAACTTGCTTTAAAGCTGTTTATGTTGAGTTTCATAAGAAATTGTATCTGAAAAGTTTATTCATCTGTAAATAGCCAATTATTTTCCAGATTAAGCTCCTGCTAACATATAGACTATATGTTTATTTTATCTGATGCACCAAAGATGACCTTTCAGAAATATAATGATAAAAGATGATGATTGTCTCACCTGCCCCTGAATTTGAACAAAACATTTTGGAATGCACAGCCTTGAAACGATGTGCAAACTACTGAATGTGTCCCTACATGTGCTGGCATGATGGACCCACAGAGAGTCAAAGACAGAAAGACATGCATAAAACGACATGACAGGAATGAAAAGAAAAACAAGCCACAATTCAAATCTCAAGAAGACAAGAGTTAGAAGAGTGTAAGGTGTGTGTGTTGTGTTTAAAACCTGCCAGCTAACTGAATGAAACCAAAAGTTTAAACATCTAAGCATTACACCTTGGTTACATTAGTAATCCATTTGAGTTTTTAAAGTGCAAGCCTCATTATCCAAAGCAGGAAAACTACAGCAACAGTGAATAATAAAGCACAAACCAGTAATACTGTAACAAAGCAATATCAAGCCTCACAAATTAAATGTTAGTGAAAAGTCTTTCAGTCCATGTGGGAGACTGCACCAAGGATGGTGGAGAATGGCAGGGCTAAGATACTGTAAGACTTTCAGATCCAGACTAACAAACATGGCTAAGATACCAGACATTGTGGTGGTTGACAAACTAAAGAAGGGAGTGATTATAGATGTAGCAGTCCCAAGTGACTGTAACATCAGGAAGAGCTGGAGAAATACCAAGGGCTGGAAGAGGAAATAGATAAGTTGTGTAGAGTCAAGGCCTCAGTGGTACCAGTGGTCATTGGAGCACTCAGTGCTGTGACCCCCAAACTGGAAGAATGGCTCCAATAGATCCCAGGAACAACCTCAGAGATCTCTGTCCAGAAGAGCTCAGTCCTGGGAACAGCTAGAAGACTGAACAGAACCCTGAAGCTTTCAGGCTTCTGTCAGAAGTGTGGAACCCTGAAGCTTGAAGTGTGGAACTGCCCTCTGTTTATAAATAATAATAATAAACTCACATCTCACTCTATTTGTTCCACATGGGCGGTTCAAGCTAGGGTCCTCTACCAGAGGCCTGGAAGCTTGAGGGTTCTGCACACTTTGAATGTGGGACTTCCTGTCCATACCCGGTACAGATGTTCCTGTACTCTATTCCAGCTGCTTGGTTATGGTGTTCCATGTATTCTTTGCCTACCTGCATTTTCCATCCTGCTATTATGTGCTGGACTGTCTGAGGGGCATCTTTACCCAGCCTCCATCTTGGGTCCTGCCTGGTATGATGGACCCCGGCCTCTATTGCTCTTGTGCTGCCATGATTAGTGTCTCTGTCTGTCCTCAGTCCAGCCCTTTCTAACCACTGGTAGGATTTGCTGATATCAGCCACTTCATCAATCTGCCAGTGATACATGCTGTGCAGGGGCTTGTCCTTCCATGAAGGTTATTCTTTCTCCTCTTCCATTGGGTTTCTGCTGCTTGAGACATTCTCTTAGCAGATAATCATTGGGGGCTTTCTTCCTCACGTTCTCCAGGATCTTGGTTGTTTCATCTTGTATAGTGGCACTGATGCTCACTAGTCTTCTGCCTCCCTCCTTTCTCTTAGTCTACAGTCTCAGGGTGCTGGACAGGGTGAAACCCTCCGTGCATTGTGAGGAGGTTTCGTGTCTTGATGTCAGTGGCTTCCATCTCCTCCTTTGGCCAGGTTATTATACCAGCAGGGTATCTAATGACTGGCACCACATACATGTTGATGGCTTGGGATTTATTTTTCCCATTTAGCTGGCTCTTCAGGACCTGCAGGTAGGTACTGGGTTGTGGCTTCCTTGCAGCTTCATCCTGGTTACCATTTTTCTGCAGGATTCCAAGGTACGTGTATTTTTTCTGGACAGCTGCAGTGTTGCCTTCAGGTAGTTGAACCCCTTCAGTTGTGATCACCTTGCCTCTCTTGGACAGCATTCAGATGAACTTATCAAGTCTGAATGATACCAATGTCCTTGCTGTATATCCTGATGAGGTGTATCAGTGAGTTGATGTCTCGCTCCCTTTTAGCGTACAGCTTGATGTAATTCATATAGAGGAGGGGACTGATGACTGTTCCACTTTGAAACTTGTATCCATAGCCACTCTCAGGTGTCTGATCAGAAGAGAATAGTCCTAGGAAGAGCTAAGATGCCTCACAGAATACGCTGGTGAGGGTTCCAAGTTATCCATGGCATGGTAAACCCAGTAGGTTTAAATAAAGACAACTGGATTTTGTTTCTTGTTTGCTGAAGACATTTTTCTTCTCATACAATGAACTTTCTCAGTTTAAACTGAAAAGTGCACAGTTCCAAGCTTTTAAACTGTGGAGAGCTGTTTCAATTTTGTGAGTTGTACTTAGAAAAAATACCGGGTTTGAGAAAGGTGTTGTAGAGCCATGTTTTTAAACATAAAACACAAATGTTAAATGGAGGAGGTCTCAGATTTCAACTTTGCATCACATACAGTGCAACTTCAAAGTAACTGTCTCACAGCTTCATATCAATTTGCTCTTTTCATTCTCCTAGAAGGAGATCTCTGAGGTTGTTCCTGGAATTTGATGGAGTCAGTTTTACTTCCTTCAAGTAGAGCATGGCATAACAAGTTTGTAAACTACTGTTTTGTAGACTTGGAGGTGGCACTCCTTTGGTAGCACAACCCATGATTGTATGTGGTTTTTGCTGAAAAAAAATTCCAAACAGTTGACCTTATTTTTTTTAATGAGAGGAAAGGTTCAGGTATTTTCTGCCACCATTCACATCTAACAGCTGGCAACAACAGAAATGAGAGAGATGGTGTTACTCTACTCTTTATAAGTCTTGAGAACACCCTGCACAGCTTCTGACATGTTATTAAAAAGGGTTTAAACTACAGGAATGATATAATGGAAATTTTTAATAGGTTTGAAATCATCACTCTTAAAACTGTGGCCCATCTTGAAACATCAACATGTCTAGGACTCATAAACCTATCAAGAGGTGGTGACAGATGTCATATTGACCTTCATTCATAGAACTACAAATATCTATGCAATTAATTTGTTATGTCTAATATGAGAGAAATATGCCACTATATGTGTCAACAGTTTCACAACTGAAGTTAGTTCAGAACTCTGCAACTTGTCTTTTAACATAAGCAAAAAAGCCTGATCCTATTTCCCTAATAGATCCTATATCTATATCATAGATATTTTAAAAAATATCTATGATCTCTAAGGCTATGAATGTACAGGCTCCTTTGTACCAGTCTGACCTCCTGCTGCCTTTGTGATCCCTTGGATCTAATGGTCATTTGCTTTTAGTTGTCCTGAGGTCCAGGCTGGTCCAAAGATGTGATTGGGTCTTTTCAGTTGTGGAAAACTGGACTGTGGAACCAGCTGTTCCTTTATATGAGACAGGCTTTAACAGTCTCCTCTTAAAACACATTTATACTCATTGTCTTTTAATAAAGCAAAAGAGTTGACATTTTTGCCATACACACTCTTACTCTCACCTAGGGACAATTTAAAGTTACCACCTAACCTAACAAGCATGTTTTTGGTCAGTGGGGGAAAACTGGAGTAACAGGAATAAGCCCATGTGTGTACAAGGAGACCATGTAAGCTCCACCCAGAGAGTCCCCACAAAAGGTAGCCATACATGAAATTTGTTTTATTTCCACAGGTATACCTTCAGCAATAAAAATATAAAAAGAACTTGCTGGTATAACTGTTTTTGTAGTTTTCCCAAATTAGCTTGAATATGCTTGGACTTTTTTCTTCTTCAGAGAAGGCATTACCAGTGCCGTATATTTTAGTGAGACAAATATACACTAAATATATAACTACATGACTGTTACCGTTCAGAGATTCAATAGTCACATCATGGGCTTTTATCTATGGTGTGTACACAATACTTTTTTTCTGTATAATGTTGTCTATAGCAGTAGCTTACTGTTTCAAACACCATCAAGCAGAAAAATTTGCTATTTATATGGTTTTGAAAAGTCTTTTTTTTTTAGAACATGAATGCTTTGTTGAGCTGTCTGTGTTAAAGGTTTTGAAAATGAGGCCACAAATAAAACCAAGGAAGTGTAACTACCTGGTTCAAAAAAATGTTTGCTCAGTATTTTTGATGTACGGAGGAACCCACCATGTAAAAATTACACTTTATTCACAACTACACACTTTATATTCAAGGACTGATTATTTTGTGACATTAAAGCACCTTGAAATGCCTTGCTGCTGAAATGTGCTATACAAATAAAATTTGATTGATTTGATTGATTGAAATAAGGTGCAATCGCAAGTGCTGCAGATATCAAACCATTTTCCTGTTTATATATGTTTGGGTAATGGTTCAGGAAACAGCCCAGGAAAACCCTTCAAAGACAGAGTCCTAAAATGTTCAGTGCTTGATCACAATCTGAGATGTGAGACCCTCAACAATAACATCAGCAGTACCCAGCAGCTCTGGGTCAGATGAAAGCAGACATTACTGCCAGCCACCATAATCAAGCCAAGCAGGGTTTACAACAGCTAGACCTACCATAGGTCAAGGCAGAGAGGTGCTGCAAGAACTGTTATTTTGATCAAAAACTGTAGCTTTGTCAATTTCCTTTCTAACGCCACCACACATCCAGCTATAGAAGCTGAGATCTCTTTTTCAGGGGAGGCCTGGGCCTGAAGATGTCACCTACTGATTATCCACCAGTGTTCCTGGACATATTTGAGATAACATCTTGAAGATAGCCATTGAAAGAATGGGTAGTGCACCTACACAAAGCCATATTGGACATGATGGGTTACTCCCCAAGGACTACTGTAGCCAGTTCTTGTCCTGGGACCCACAAACTGAATGTTTATCCAAATCCATCAGATAAGATATGCAGCAAGCAGGTGGCAGAGCCCTGCATGGATAAAGGTGAGATGGTAATGCTGGAGGTTATCAGACTCAAGCAGTTTAAGGTGCGGATCCCAACTGGAGTGGATTGCTGGAGAGTGCAGAGACCCCAGTGAAGAACTACATGCTCATGCACCCTAAGGTCAGGTCTGCTGACAAGATACCCATTTTCACTTAATCTGTTCTGGAGTCAGGCAGATGTCCACCAAACTCACCTCCTCTGTTGAAAATTGCTCCTCTTCCAGTGTGTTTATGGTTTATTTGTGGTTGTGTTCACAAGGAGTCTATTAAGCCAATGAAAATTATGTTTAAGAGAAAATAGCATTGAAAAAAGCAGCATTATGGTTGTGGTTAGATGTGTATGTATGCTGTGTTCAGTGGTGATGTTTAGCCACTTGGGTCCGCATGGTGGGAGGAGGTATCATTAGGGGCTTTATGTGATGTTCAGCAGACTTCCTTGATACGCCACATGGAGGATTTTTTACTTAAAGCACTTCCAGTCCTGTACACTCAGCTTTTGACCAAGTGATGTAAATTGATGGTCACATGATGTGCCTTGAAGCAACACTTAACATACCCCTGTTTTATTTAACTACTGATAGGTTATATTGTATAAGCTGTGACACCATGAGCAATGCTAATTTCACCCAGTTGCTGGTGTTACATTACAATGGACTTAATAAGACTGTTACACCAGAGAACATACATTGCTTTGTATTAGTTCTAGAAGCATAAGCAACATGATGTGCTGAGGCAGCCACTCTGCAGAGCATTGCACAAACACTGTTTCAGCTCATCTTCAGATGTTCTGTTTTTTCTCAGCAGGCCAAAGGAGTCAACCACCCTGTTCTATACCTCAGCTTGAAACTGTGAGGGAGACAATGTATAGTACAGTGGAAAAATGTCTGACAATCTAGTTGGCAATCAACGCATTACCTGCTGGGGTGCTTTTTCGCCTTCTGTTCACACCACAATTCACTGCACTGACTTTACTAAACAAAAATGCCAACGTCTAGATCACTTAATGGCATCTGGCTTTGCATCGTTTTAAGTTTAGGGGGGTCCATAGGCCAGAAATATAAAGAGCTGTGCCTGACTTTCTCTCCCAGGAGAAAGAGGGGCAGGGGTGGGGGTGGGGTTGTATTGATCTACATGGATGTTCAGCCCTAAATCAGACACTGAGCATTGATTCAGGGGACAGTGCTTTGAAAAAGCTGCACAGCTGTGGACAGATTAGTTTCTTCCTCTTTATTTACAGTAGCAAGCTGGGACTCAGAGGATGACAAATAGCTGTAATAAAAATATATGTATGAGTGTGTTTATATGTATGTGAGTCCTTTAAAAAAGGAAATACATTACTTGGGCTTTAAGTATTGTGGATGTTTGGAAGAAGATTCAAAGTAAGTCCTCTCACAAAGACATTCTCAGAATAAAACCTGATGTACTCTCAATCATCCCACCCACCCTGGACATCACGTATTGTCTAGGTCTGTCGCAATAAACAATAAATTAAATAATCGCATGACAAAATAAAATGAGGTTGATAATTTCATTTATCGGCGTTATTGTTTCTTCGTGTCTCTCTCTCTTTCTACTGAAGACACTGGAAGGACAAAAGGCTCCAGTGCTCTTCACTGACCCCTTCCTTTCTCATTTCCTTAGTGTAAGCTAAAGAAACGCGGTTTAATATTGGGGGGTAAAAACGAAGTGGAATTGGTTTCAAGGTTGGACGTAACAACAGCAGTGTGGGAGCACATTTTGGATTCAAACCAAATGTTGCATTTGTGCTTCTGTCGCTGTGTGCTTTTGTTAGTTTGCACTTTTTGTTCATAAAACTGGCAGTTTTGCCTGTCTTCTCTATATAAAACTAATGATTATTATTTTTTTGAAGGGCTATTTAGTTTAAAGACTCCATTTTAGTTTTTTGTTATTGTTTGTTGTATTTAGTTTTAGTTCAAGTGCATTTCTTTGTTAATGGAGACTGAGAGTCCATTTTATTTTTGTTTTTGGTTGTTTTGTTTATTATTTTGTTCCAGTTCCAATGTTCTTTTGAAATGAAAGTTTATTAATCTTTGAGAGGATGTACTTGCACTGTTATGTTATTATCATTACATTAGTTTAAAACGGTCTTCAAACAATATTATCATTTATCGCAATACTTTCTGAGACAATTAATCGCCCATCAAAATTCATAATGGTGACAGGCCTAGTATTGTCCCTCCTGCCATATGAAAAAAGTTTCAAAAAAGTAAGATAACAGCGAGCAGAATAAGGTTATTTCCACATATGAGCAATAAAATGTTAAACACAAATAATCCAATTGTTTACAAATTTCAAAGCATATAAAATCACTTCATAAAAATAAGGTATGTTCTGTATATATAGTAAATGGACTAAATTGTCTATTTCTCTCTATTGGCTCATCTTTCTTTTGGTCAGTGCAACTGTTTCTAATTCTGTTTGTCTCTCATTCTATCTTTCTGTATGTCTGTTTTCTCAGGTTTTTTATTTGTTTACCTTCCTTTCTCTAAGTATCTGTCTGTCATCTTTTCTTTCTGTTTCACTCTTTATCTCTATTTGTCTGTATTTCTTTTGGTCAGTAGGATTCTCTGACTATTTGTATGTCTATTATTGTCTGTTTCTTTGTCTCTCGGTTTGTCTTTCTGTCTATTCTCCTGTGTCTGTCTGTTTTTCTTGTTCTGTCTCTCTGGCTTTTTGTCTGTCTCTCTAGCTGTCCCTGTTTTTCTGTTTATCTCTCTATCTGTCTCTCCTATTGTCTGTTTCTGTCTGTCTCTGTATTTCTGAGTCTGTCTCACTTTGTCTTTCTTTTTGTCTTGCCTTGATGTCTTTCTTTCTCACTGTCTCTTATTGTATATTTTTCTCTGGTGGTTTCTGTCTTACTTTCTGCTTGTCTGTCTCTTTTATAGTTGGTCTTTTTCTGTTTGTCACTCATTTTTTCTCCATCAGTGTATCTGTCTCTCTGTTTCTCTGAAGTTCTGACTATTGGTCTCTTTCTGTCTCTATGTCTCACTTTCTTTCAACCTTTCTGTTTCTGTCTCACTTTATCTAATTTCCTGCCTGTCTGTCTTTCTGTCTCACTGTCTCATATTGTCTTTGTTTCTCTGTCTGTCAAATATAGTCTGTATATACCCTGTCTCTCTGTCTCTCTGTCTTCTTGACAGTCTGTCTTCCTGTCTCTGTCTATCTGTCTTTTGTCATTCTGTCTCTCTCTCTGTCTGTATCTCAGTTTGTCACTCGGTCTGATTGTCTCTGTTTGTCTATCTGTCTTTTTGTCTAGCTGTCTTTTTGTCTGTCCACCTGCTTGTCTTTCTGGTTGTCTGTCTATCTGTCTGCACACTGTTGCTGTATTTATAATCAGTAATATAAGGTTAATGCCAAAAACACCTTCCAAATTCTAAGGGTAAATAAACCATTAGCCTAGCTTAACCTAGCGAGATAATAGTCACCATTAATAATACCTGTCCATGAGAGAAGTTTGAGGTTTTATTTAGCCAGTTAATCCAAATAAATAATAACCAACTATGCTGAATAGTTTGAGTTAGTTCCTCTCCGCTCCTGAATCCCTGCCAGACATCAATGTGTCAATATGCACCACCCAGCGACCTTCACACTGCTTCCTGTCTTCGTTTCATGCATACCTTTATCATTTCACAATAAAGTTCTTCAAACGTTCACTAAAACATGGTGCTCCTGTGTGATGGACATTCTTTGGAACTTCACTCAACTTACCTGATTTGTTGGTTGTTCTGTCTCCATCCTTTTGATTTGGCAAAATCCAGAGAATCATAGTACATTTGGAGTCAGTGAGTGACAAAAATCAATACAGAATACCAAAGCCTACTATATATGTCAAAAGCTCAAACTCACTGACACAACAATGGATAGAAGTTATCAGTTTTTATCCATTTTACACATTAATCCAGATCACAAAGGCTTGGGAACCAAAAGTTATCTGTTTCATGAGGAGCAGGACCGCACAATGCTCTGGATCCATCATCTTCCACTGTATTTATCAAACATAGTTAATCTCACTGGACTCTTGAATATTTACCATCCATCTATTTGATGCACTTGTGTTATAAAACTTAGTTCTTCTCGACAAGTCAAGAATGCTTCTTTTTTTCTTATTGTTGAAATTTACATCTGTGTAATGATGCTGTACATAAAAATCTGACATTCATCTTTGTATCCTCAGTTTTGGTCTTCTGACCCACAGCCCTTTACGATTTAGAGGACTGATTTAAATTATTAGGTTATTACCAGGCTTAATGATGTGCTGAAGAGTTAACAACATATGTTTTATCAGGCGTTTTGGAGCAATAAAGCATCTAAAACATGCAGAACTGTAGGTCCTAAGGACCAAGACTGAGAGACATTGCTCCATCTGTAAATGAAGATCCACAAAACCATTGGGGTTAGGGTTATCTAATCATTTGTGTAAATTCTCCAACATTTTTTAGACTCTTTACTTTTTCAAAGTTTGCTTCAAATGCAAACAAACTTTACCAACCTAATCAGTGATAAACTAAAGTGAAACTGGAGGTGAGTCTGCGATGAACCTACCTTTAATCAGACTGACTGCAGACTGAAAGTCAGACCTAACTCATAATCTTTCACTGTGGGATGTAACCTTATGGATGGTAGGCTGTTTTTGTCTTACAGGACATGGGTTACAGCTGATTTGTACCGTTAGTGCAGGGGCTGCTGCTGCATTTGTCAATTCGCTTCTCGCAGTTGGAGCCGGTGAAACCAGCTGGGCAGTGGCAGCTGTACCCGCCAGCGTCGGTCTCCACACAGGTTCCCTCATTAAAACATGGCCCGTCTGCACATCTCATGGCGATGATTTCACAGTTCTTCCCGTAGAAACCCTGAGGGCATGCACACGAATAATTGTTCACCAAATCCTGGAGGGAAAATGGGAGGAAAGAAGATGGTACCATCACAGAACAGTGTGAATTCTGTCATTGCTGTAAGATGAACTGACCAGCAACACAAATCATTGACAGAAACCAATAATCTCTTACAGTTCAATCATTTGTAGGGAAATCTTATGTCCTGGTATTTGGCTGGACTTTCAATCATACTTCCCACATAAATTGTATTGTTGAATTGTTCTAAAAATTATAAGGGAAAAAGAACAAAGCTACAATAAAATTTGAGCACACTGACACTTCGTGTATTGTAGATCTGCATAACTAAAACTACAGTTGTATTTACATACTTAACAAAACTCTCATCAAGCACGTATGTTTTGATCATATTGTATCACAAAGATTCATAGTAATTAGAGTGTTTTAGAATAAGAAAATTTGAATTAAAAAGGGGCCAATTCTTATTCATACATGAGCTGTAACTCCTAATCCACTCCTGATTATTAAAACACAATTAGTAGGACTAATAGAATTATGGGACACAATCATCTTTTTTCTTACATATAGAATGGTCCATTGTTTCGTTTGTTAAAATACATCAAACAGAAAGCAGTGTTTTTGGCATTTTCATGAAGTTTTATGTCAATCAAAGTATTTAACCTAACCTTTGGTTGCAGATCAAGGCCTCCTGCAGCAGAATAATGTTCTCCACAACAATACGAAACTGTTCTAAAACAACTCAAGAAACATTGACTCAGAACCCAAAGCCTCTAAACTTCCTGAATCCCAGTTTGATTTACCTTCAGGAAATCGCACAGGTACAAGCTTGACTCATGGATGTCCCAACCTACAGAGACTACTGAATACAGCCTCCTGTGTTCATCCACTGACAGCTTATAGCTTTTTCCACCACAAGGCATTTTGATGTCTCTAATCAACGTTTTCAGTAGCAAAGTTTTATTTTTGTTTTGTGTTTTTGGCTAAATGCTCACTGCCTGGACCTAAACTTTCCATTTAAATGAACTCAGGAGGCAAGATGCATTTGTTGACGTACTTTGCAGCTGCCACCATTCTTGCAGGGGTTGCTGTCACACTCGTTGGTCTCAATCTCGCAGTTTTTGCCGGAGAACCCAGGTTGACAGGTGCAGGTGTAGCTACCCTCACCTGTGTTGGTGCAGGAGGCTTCGTTCTGGCATGGTTTGTGGTTGGTACAGTAATTCAGGTCTAGAATTATGAAACAAAACGAGAAAAACATGAAATGAACTCATCCGTCATTGCTTGATTTTTTTTGTCCATTTAAGAATCAAAAAAGACAAAACCAATGAAAGAGCTAAATGTATTAATGTTACTGGATGGAGGACATGAATGATAGTTTTGGCATGAAAGTCAAGATTTTATTGTCTGCAACAAAAAGATGACTTTTTTGCAGAACCGTAAAGCAGTCATCAATATGTAAAAATAAACCTTTAATATATATATATATATATATATATATATATATATATATATATATATATATATATATATATATATATATATGTAATAAAATGCTAGGCTTAGGCTTTTGGTTTGTAGCTGATTATTATGACAGCAAGCTGAGAAATTGATTTATGATCATCCAAAAATTTTGAGGTTTGTTTAATGACAGCTGCAGTTGGACTCATGCTGTGTCAATAATTAGAGATGGGAAATACAAGGTACCTCATGTAATGAAATCTATGTCATAATATTTACATAATTATTTGAGAATAAAATAATATGCTCTAGATATTGAAAATCTAGAGCATGACAGATTCTAACTATAAATATGTGCCTGAAAAGTTTTAGCCCTGGGGTTTTCTTTTTATTCACAGATGACATCTTGTTAATTTTCCAACAAAAAAAAGCACAATCCTGTAGCAGAGAACAAGTTCTTTTTTTTTTTGCCTCTTTTGACTTTCTGTTAAACTGACAGAACAGACAGAACATTTTTAAAGTGGGATTCTGTGGAAAGGTTCTGAGTAGTAAATACATACATCAGTACATTGTTCTTTGAAAGATTTAAGTTGGAAGAAACAAAGTTTAATTCTGAGAAGACTGATGAGCTAAGGACTAATCTAGGGGGACCAGGACCGAAGTGGAACACTGCTGTCTGAAAACGGCTCCAGTCTATGAAATTTCACAGCGGTTCGTCTAAACTTCATAAACTTTTTACACAGTTGTCAAATTCACATTACCTGTTTCTTACATATTTATGAGAACAAATTGCAGCTATTCTGATACAGCCTGAGACCACTTCCTGCAGAAATATCACAATATTTCTGTTGAAATAACTGCATAATGAAAAAATGATGGCGGTGATAATGTTTTAACAGCATTTGAATGTGAACTGTGAAAATTTGAGGTCAAAAATTGTTTTCAAAGGACAGTAGTCTAATTTGGTCTTGGTCCCACTCAGACTAGATATTAGGTTGTCAGTCTTGTCAGAATTAAACTGCAAACTGAGATTGTTCAAAAAGCTATCTACATAAGGTAAGATATGGACCTTCCCATAAAATTCTACTTCAAAATGTTCAAAATAGCTCTTTAATTGAATTTAATTTTTCTTATTGTGTTCAGCATTCTCATTGAAGGGCCATATTATACCAACAATAAGAGCAGCAAAATCTACTTATTGTCTTTTCTTAATAATTCAAATATTGGAACTTTGGGGCCAGTGGATTGACTCTTGTACCGGTTTCTGAAATAACTTCAAACTGACAAAAGTAAAAAAGACTAAAGAAAGGACTAAACTCACTGGACTGCCTGAACTCCATGGTCAAGGTTCATCAATGTCAGATTGCACCATTGGTTGCTGCTTGATCTAAAGTGAGGAGAACACTAAATCTTAAAAAAGCCAGACTGGAATTTGCCAAAGGAACCAGCTCTGTGCGACTCAGAATTGAGAAGTGGGTAAAGAAAATGAAAGGATGGATGGAATTTGTCAATATGCATATTGAGAAGCCACAAAGCATCTGGAAGAATGAACAGAACTGGAGCTTTTCGACAAAACTGGAGCTTTTTGGCAACAGGTCCCACCAGCTCTACGTTCATAGACCAAAAAAAAAAAACATGCAAAGAAAAGAAGTTGATGTAAACTCCAAGGTTTGGATATGTTCTGGGACTGCTTTGCTGCATCTGACATAAGGAGTCCTGAATTTATTCAGGGTCCAATTAAATAAAAAACCTTTCTGGCTTTCTGGAGCTGAATGTGCTGCTCAGTGTCAGAAAGCTTGCTCTCAGTCCCAGGTCACGGGTCCTTCAACAGGATAATGACTCAAAACACAGCTATAAACACCAAGAATGGCTCAGAACCAAACATTGGACTGTTCTGAAGTGGCCTTCTGAGTTGTGGTCTAAATCCTGTTGGACATCTGTGGAAGAAGCTGAAACATCTAGAGAAGGAACCCTGCAGACCTGAGACACCTGGAGCAGTTTGATCATGAGGAATGGACCAGAACACCTGTAGACAGGTCCAGAAGACTGAGAATTACAGAAATCACCTGACTGCAGTGACTGACTCAAAAGGTTGGGCAACAAAACATTAAGTTCAGGTACCATCTGTTTGGTCAAAACCAGTTTCATTTGTTTTGTTTTGTTTTTTTTTTTGTTTTTGTTTTTCATAATAATTTTGTTGAACCAAAAGTCAAAAACAACAACTGATTTTTCATCCACTCATTTTCTTTATCCGTTCCTTCTTTCCGGGTCACAGGGAGCTGCTGCCTAGGGACCATTTTAGAGTTACAACTGATTTTCATTAGTTGATTTTTATTAGTGTTTTCTTTCTATTCTTTTTGTCAGTTCCATGTTATTTCAGTGACCTTGGTGAGTTTTTATTTCTTTAACAAAAGGTTACAAACAAATTTGTCCACATTTGTATTTGGCCTTTCAATCTTTTGTCCCATCTGTAAATAAATCTAACATGAACTAGAGTTTATGAGCATGCACATACGTTCTGCTGCTATACAATTTAAATTCAAACATAAATCCCCAAATCTTTGTCAGAAAAAGGACATTTTAATTTTAAGAATATGCCAAAATGTAAAAAGGACCAAAAATAGCATCTTGAGGAACACCACTAGACATCAGAGCACAGAGAAACTAACATTATTACAGACTGCATCATTATTTCTGAAAATAAAAAAGACAAATAATTGTGTATGCGAGCCTAAAACACAACAGTAACAACATGGGGTTGTACACACCTGTTTGCTATCTGACTGCAATCAGATAGCACTAAATACAGGTCTGAATTACCTCAGTGGGCATTGAAAATGTTTTCACTCAGACCACCATCAGAGGGGGTCTGGACTCCTTTAATCTGCATTAGTTTAACAGTCTGAACACAATCTGTCCTGATCCTCAATGATAGACCACCTACTGAACTGATGTGACCCCACACAAGCAATAGAGTTATTACCAGAGTGTCTTGGGGTTAAAAGAAAAGCGAACAAGAAAAAAAAAAGTTTGCTGAGCTGGTGGTTGATTTAAGATAATTAAACAGCCATCATTTAGAATACTCTAAAGAAACAATTTGTTTTGTTTGTTTGTTTTGCGATTTTTTTGGGCTAAATGTTTAAATGAATTGTTTATCAGAATCCAGAATCTTTCTCAATATAAATGTCCATTTAATCTAAAGTATTTGAGTTGTTTTTAGAGTTGATTGGACCAGCTGTTGTCATAGAAAGCTATGTGCTGTCAATCAGAGGACTATGGTTTGGCCAGTGTTATGTCCATCCATCCATCCATTCATCCATTTTCTTTTACCCGCTTCTCCTTTTCTGGTCGTGGGGAGCTGGTGCCTAGCTCCAGTAGTCATTGTGCGAGAGGCGGGGGACACCTGGACAGGTCAAAAGTCCATCACAGGGACACAGAGACAAAGGAGACAAACAACCACTCACGCTCTCACTCACACCTAGGCACAATTTCACAGTTACCAATGAACCTAACATGTATGTTTTTGGTCTGTGGGACGAAACCGGAGTAAATCCACATGCACACAGGGAGATCATGTAAACTCCACCCAGAAAGGCCCCAGGTCAGGAAGAGATCCTGCAACCTTCTTGCTGGGAGGCAACAGCTCTAACCACTACGCCACTGTCCCACCCCAGTGTTATAACAATTTATATTATTTAATTAAACATGTAGCTGATGTTACAATTGCAGTAGAGCTGGAAAACAGCTGATGGCTCTCAGATCACTGTGTTTGACTGTGGTGGATTTTTACAAGTTAAAAACTTTAGACTCTCCTCCTCCGAGAGACTGGGGAGGTGTCTCGACCCAATGGTTAGGGACCCTTGCTGTACACGCCTGACTGGAATACTTTGGTACAGCTGAACTAAATACGTAAATGCAAGTGCACAAAAATGGCCATTCGTCCTGAGCCTGGTTCTCTTTATGACCCCTAGCATCTATTAGAACATAGCTGGATTGCAGCCAATTTGAAAAAGCTGCTTCAGTGTGAAGGTAACCATGATGATGCTATGCTTAGCCCACAACAAACAATTTTTTTTTTGCCATTTTCCCAGACAAGCTTTTCTGCAGCATGTTTCAATAACAATACTGCCATGTCTACCCACAATCACACCACGACCTTGGGTCCGCCTACTTTCTCTGACCATGTCAGGGTGCCGCCACATGTTAGAAGATCCAATCCAACTAGGATGACTCTACTGCCAATTGTATCATGTCTGCCTTAGGTGGCTTCCATGACTATTCGTATGTATACAACATACAAAAAGTATTAGTATTACCAAGCCAGCACGCTTGACCCTGATGAGAACAAGTGTGCTTTGTGTCCAAAAGATCAATGAAGGATGACTGAGGGTGTTGTGGTGTTTACTCGTGCATGGGGAGTTGTTGAAGCCCTGTGGTAAGAGTCTAGCAAAATCATGTTGGCTGTGGGGAGAGTGGAAGTAGGACATGGTGCCCATAGCAGCTGCATCACCAAGACCGTTGCAATAACCTACATTTACATGATGGGGTTGTAACCTAGGTATTAGTGCAGTCCTGCTTCATATGCTCCATTACCAAGCCACAAGACCTATGGCATGAATGACCATGATCTTGCTTCAATAGTTTTGTGCATGTATAAAACCCTCCACACTATATCATGCATAAAAGACTGCATTGTTAATAGCCTTGCAAAGACCATTCACATTTTAGCTAATGTTATATGGTGCAGCAGGGTCATTATCTAATGTGAAGTGTAAAATCCTTTCTTCTTTCAAATTGTGCTATCTTTTGTATTTAAAAATTCTGTAGTTGTCGCATGTGGAGTTTTACAAGTACAACACAGTGAAATGTATTCTGAGTCACCACTCTTATATAGGCTGTGCAATTTTCATTAATCTATCTTAAGAAATGGGAATAGAGTGTGTCTGTGACAGGCTGCTGTTCACAAAAATACAAATGATCCACTGTCAACTTGTAAATTCTTTTTTACAGGTCGACACAACACAGATTCATCTTGTGAGCTTAGAAACCTTGTCCTGAATTAGGTTAGATGTCAAAGTTAACGTTCCTGTACAAATACTCAGGTAGAAGGACTAAAACTGAGAGGGAAAACAGTCCAAAAAGAAACTGAAAAACCTTCAGAAAGTTTGGAAACTTTTCGGTCGGAAAGTTTGATCAGGACCACTTCAGAAGATTACAGGAAAGTCTTGAGAGTAATATCAATCATGAGAGCATCTCCGTCACAAGAAACCAACATTCTTAAATCCTCACAGCTGCAGCGATTGCTTTTACTATTTACTTAAAATTTATATATATAAACAAATCCTATCAGTTGCTAGAAATGGTTGGACTGAGGCCAACCAGACATTGTGATGATTGACAAGATACAAAAGAAAGCAGTGGTAATATATGAAGTAGTCCCGAGCAACTGTAAATCAGCAAGGACCACGAGAAGCTGGAGAAATACCAAAGGCTGAAAGAGGAAATAGATAAGTTGTGGAAAGTCAAGGCCTCAGTGGTACCAGTGGTCATCGGACCCCCAAACTGGAAGAGTGGCTCCAACAGATCCCAGGAACAACCTCAGAGATCTCTGTCCAGAAGAGCTCAGTCCTAGGAACTAAGTATGAAATAAATATATAAATATAAAATAAGTGATACTTGACACATTTCACCTGGGAAGTTGTCACACCATAATGTGAAGCATGCAGCAACATATAAAGTTCACATACCCCTTAAGAAATTAAAACAGAGGGTTGGGTAAATTACACAAATGTTTTAAGTTGAATTTATTGCATTTATTTAATTTTTAACAGTCAAAGTAAGCAAGTTTTGTTGTATTACAGCAATAGTACAAGAAATTAAAGTGACTGAAAACCATTAGTTTAATTTTTTTTATTACTTAACTTATTTGAATTAGCTTTTGCAAAAGTATAGTTTATCATAGTTTATCTTAGTCTGTTCTTAAACCGTAGGTTAGTTTATGTTAGCTTATTTTAACTTAGTTTGGTTGTCCTCAGTTTATTTTACTATGACTTAGTCAATTTTATCCTGCCTTTGCTTGTTTGAATTTATTTTAGTTTGTTGGATCCCATCCCAACCAGACTGTTCAAAGAGGCATTTCTCATTATTACTATCCTCATTTTGGATCTGATGAGTCTGTTTAATATATAGTTATGTAGACTTAGCTGGATAGACTCACTCCTGATAATTATATTTATATGGGTAGATGTAACATTTTTCACACAGATCATCATGCTAAAGGTGAAGGAATGGTAATCTATGTAAAAGCTTTGTTTCAGGTATCAATTCTCTTACCCAAGTCTGTGCCTAAACAAATTTAACTGCTCATAATGAAAGTTGAATTTTTGAAGAGTTGCAAGATGTTCCAAACCTCCTTCTGCATCAATGGATACATAATCTTCATTGGTTGACTTTTTTTGTCATTTATGATTTTAAATAAATTGGTTTTAATGGGAAACCTAAACTGAGACTGGTTATCTGATTCTGTAAAATATTTTTGTGATTCAGAACATTCACCCAATTATACCATGTTGAATAGACCAAAAACTTTAAATATACTGAGCAGCTGACCCTCCTTGATTTGCTTTTAATCAATATAAAGCTACTGCTGTCTTTGCAAATTATCTTAGAGATCACTGTTATTTCTAGTGTGAGAGACACAAGGCTATTTAAATGTAAACCACATTTATTAGTTAAAAGAAATCTTAAGTTGTGTTGCAAACAGCATTTTGAAAGTCAATATTTGTAATCAAACTAAGTTAAATTCTAATATTTTCTAAGAGAGGCATGCTTTCTTAAATTCTCCAAAAGTTAGTATTGAAATATCTTGAGCTCTGGGATAGTGAAAAGGATGTAATAATCCATGATTCTCAGAGCAACACACAGACAATTCACAAGGAAAATTAACTGCAAGAAAATGAAAAAATTATCTCAGACTGGCAGCATTTTAGGCACATGAGAAACAAATGTGTCTCTCTAAAATGTAAAGCTAAATCAGATTTTTATGTTAATGAAATATGTAATGGTATAAACAACCCTTCTAAAGTCTGAACAGTTATTAAATTATTGTCTTCTGGCTCCAGAGATATATTATGCTGTCTAATGCATTAAAGGGAACCTATTGAACAAGTTAGAAGAGGTCTGTGGGCAAAACACAAAATCATTCTCAGCTGATCAGTTCTGCAGGTTTGGAGCTCATTTCAGAATGAGCTGTTTTAGGGCTACTTCACAATTATGCAAATAAGCTGCTGTTGGCCACGCCCCCCAACTCAGTGTCCCGCCTCCAAATATAAAAACTCTATGAAGGATTAAACGCTGATCTGAACCACATTTACATCGTTATTAATTCAAACTCTGAGGATTCTGACTTTGGGACAATCAGCAGTCTAAAACCTGACTGGCTGCGGGTCGAGACAGCTGCAGTAATCGGGTCAGAACCCGACAGGTAGCGGGTCGGGACAGCTGTAGTAATCGGGTCAGAACCCGAC
>NW_023665761.1:39213-40059 GCF_001649575.2 Kryptolebias marmoratus | reverse complement strand
TTTGTAATTAGTTCAGTGTCCTACACTTTCTAGTTAAGATCTTATAAACTGATTACAGGTAGGTAGAACACAGAGAACAGGTCTAATGAAAACCTGTGTGTTTGTGACCAGACCCCCCCAAGACGGATTACAACACCATGTAAATTAGTTGAACCTATGCAATGTAGTGACTCAAGACAACCAGCAGAGGGGGGTGTAGGCGTTTAAATTCTGAAAAGAAGAACCTGTTCAATGCATTTTCACTACAGAGAGGCAGAAAATCTGATTACTGAGTTCAATATGTTTTTCATATAGATGGAGTTTTCTTTATTTGCACGTCAGGTTTGTTTGACAAAAGAGTGTAAATGTTAAAAATGTTCTGTATTTTTTAAAAAACATTTTCACCTCTCTTCAGGAGAAGTTCATGTACAGTTGCCTTCAAGTTTCTGGTGTTGATATGTTTTAAACACAACTTGTTAAAAAATATGAGAAAGGTGGTATAAATGCATTGGACTTAGAAGCCATAGTTGGTACATTTAGGACCAAATGGCTAAAAACCTTTATTCTACAACAAAACTCAATGTGGTTTCATATCCCTGGTTCCATTTTTAAACAGATGGGAGGAATTGAATTCTTTGCAAAGTGCGACTTTGAAGTGGGTAAGATTCCAGTTAAACTATCACACTTCCACAAACAAGTTCTTCATTTCTGGAAAATGATATTTCAACATAATTTCTCACCACATGGATCAACTTTATGGAATAATAGAGCAATCACAGTTGGTACGAAGTCAATATTTAATAAAAATTGGTACGAAAAAGGCATTATTTTTGTAAAAGATCTTTTAGATTGCAATGGAGATCTTCT
>NW_023665761.1:35033-38352 GCF_001649575.2 Kryptolebias marmoratus | reverse complement strand
TATTTATGTAAACCCCCTGGTTAGTTAAATATGGATGTAAAACCCTTCACGAGAGTTTGTATTGTATCTTGTTATTTTGTTACATTTTGTTGTTCTGTGTTCTGTTGTTAATAAAGATATATAAATATATATATATATATGTTTTAAACACAATGATTATAATGCAGTGCTAGTTTCTAAGATTTATGCAAAAATTGTTTATGAAAACCTGAGCACAATTTCTCAGCATTTTCTGGTGACTACATATCACTGTTTATTTGTTTTGTATTAATAAACAACATATGGTTATTTTAGTTGCAAGGTTACATAAATGTTTATTTATGTATTTATATTTTTAAAAATGACCATTTAATGGGCCCAAAATATACTCTTGATGCTTTTGAGTTCTTTAACTGATCACCTGAACCTCTGCCTTGCTTGTATTTGTGCACCATCATTTTTCTCTTGTTACCCTCCGGCATTATTATTATATATAATGTGTGGTTTTACAAAAAAAGGGTGGTTTTACCCAACCATCGTCGCGATTTTGCTACGCAATCGAAGGTCAGACTGAGGTCAGACTAACTTTTACTTCTGATTAGTCCACACAATATAAGACCCGCCATTTTTGAACCACGTGGTCTTTCGCTTCTCTGATTGGGTCTGGTATCTGCCCGTCAAACTGGCTCCAACCAATCACTACTTTTATGTTCAGTCTTGCGTCACACACTCGCCGGCAGCTACAAACCAAGATGTCGTCTGTGTTCCTCATGTGTGTCCGAGCGAGCCACGGCCTCCTGGGGCTGAGGAGCGGGGCGACTGCTGCCTCCACCCCGGCTGTGGTGGATATCCTCCGGACACTCTCCACGAACCAGCCCCCGGAAGGAGCGGGCGGTGCCACGGGCGGGTTAGCTCAGGCTATCCTCCAGCAGCAGAGTCAGGTGAGGTGCGCTCGATTTTATGATCGAGCAATAAACCCCGCCCGTATCAAATCGTTACGTCCTAATATTTGGACGTCTGCTCAGTTTTCTCCCTTTTGATATATATTTTTATTCTGTTTTATTAGTTTTAACAGTGCTGTTAGCATGGCTGCACATGGTTTGTGTGTGAAACGTAGTTTAAACTGCTTTATTTCTCTCTGTCATGCTGTCTAATCTTCATTCAACTGTCAGATAATTTGGGAAACTGACAAGGCTTTTTGTCTTGAAGGGCAGAACAGGACCCCGCCCTCCTCCGCCTCCTCCCCACGTTCATTTTAAACATCCCCAGCATCACTTTGCGTTTATAAGGTGAAGATATTTTACTGACACGTGTGTGGTTGTCCTTTTTAAGTTAATATTCTCTCTTTACTAAGGACAACCCTTTTCTCTGTGCTTCAGAGCAGAAACTTGGATAAAACATATTATATTTCCCATAGTTCAGTGTTCTGGTTTGTCTTTTATTTGAGAAATCTGCAGCTCCAGATCCATAATTTTCATTGTTTTTATTATTGTACAGCGCTTTGTGATTTTATGTCTGTGAAAAGCGCTTTATAAATAAACTTTTCTTACTGTTGTGAGTCAGAAATCTTAGGTTGACCATAGGTGTCAGACTCCAGGACTCGAGGCTCACCTGTCCTGCAGGTTTTAGGTGTTTCTCCTCCAACACACCTGATTCAAATGGTTTAATCACCTCCTCACCAAATCATCAGGTTCTCCAGGAGCACGGCAACAAGTCGTCCATTTAAACCAGGTGTTTTAAAGCCAGAACACGTCTAAAACATGCAGCGGCCCTGGAAGAATAGAGTTTGACACCTGTGCACTAAACTGATGACCAAGTTCGTTTGGTTGTTTGTGAATGGTTGCTGTTTAATCAGAAGAAGTCTGGATATATAAACCTGTTTGTTGTCAAAACTTCAGGTCTTTCATACTGGTACTCAGTTTATGTGCAAGCAATTAATTTTGCTGTTTATTTAACTGTGACTAAATGGCTCAATATTTTAAATTTCTACATTAAATAACATTTTTACTGAGTGCTAAGTGTGTGCACATTTGTCTGCAGTCAGTGTTTGTTTGGTCTACATCATATTGTAGTAAGAAAAGGTCAGAGGAGTATAAGGAAAGCTGATTTCTGGCAGAAACTCTGAGTTTCTCCTGGTCTCCAACCGAAGACAGCTGCGTTTAAATAGTCTGACTGATACTTTATAATGTCTGAGGTCAGGAGAGGAATACACACACACATATGTAGATATAAATAACATTCTCATACTATCCACGATAATACCTCAGACGTGCTTTTCACCAAAACAAATTCAGTTCATCACGCTGAAATATAATTAGTTAGAAATATCTGTGATGAATAAAACATCTCTACAATGACCACCTTTTTTATTCCCTACCAGCCAACTAATGTAACTTTTTCCATCAATGAAACGTTCACCAACCTTAACTGAAGTTCCTGATTCTGCATCCAAATGCACAATTTGCTTTTTAATCCTTAGAAATTAATTGTTTTTTATTGATTATGTTATTTAAAATCTTACAAATGTAAGACAACATTTGGCCAGAGGTAAGAAGAAAAAACAGATGTAGAAGTTTTTATACTTTATAAGCCCATAAATGAAAGGATAATTTAAAAAAAATAAACTGTGCTCGGATCAAACTACTTGTTTTTGATCAACATTTGAAGTTTGTTTAAATGAAACAATCTCTGGCATCAAAATGAATAACTGAGAATTCCCTCTATGGTTTTAAGAATCTCATATCACAAACGCTTCTGGCAAGAATTTTTTTTTGTTGCTCAAATCAAGATTTTGACAGGGTTTTGTTTTTTACAGGTAAGTGGTCCATTTAATTTCTTTATTCATTTGACTGCTGATATAAATGCTAAAAAATCTTATTAATATTAAACAGTCTACATAAATTAAAGCTCTGAGATGGACTAAAGTGTTCAGCTGAGCTGTGACATCATCACTGTGCGCCTCAGCTGAGCTGTGACATCATCACTGTGCGCCTCCACTGAGCTGTGACATCATCGCTGTGCGCCTCTACTGAGCTGTGACATCATCACTGTGCGCCTCCGCTCATCAGTTTTTTTTTTTTTTTTAATTTAAATGAAATAACACAATCAATACAAGGCAGTTATCATTATACATTTGAACACAGATAAACAAAAGCCAGGGGGGAATACTTCATACACAAACATTGAATAAGGTGCACAAATCAATAGTTTTTATGGCTTTCTTATTGTTAGAGTCAGATATATTTATAATATATTGTTCAAGTTCCTTTTTAAAGACCAGAAAAGAGGGAGTGGTATTACTAAATTTAGATTTGTGTATGTGGTACTTCCCTAAAAGTAT